>NW_011501720.1:0-2440 GCF_000495115.2 Populus euphratica
GAAAGATTGTAGTTTGTCAATCAATTGTTCAGCAATAGTAGCAGAGATTATGATTTGTGGTGCCGAAAATGTTAGAAATTCCTGTTTTACAGCATGATCAAGAAACAACAACAACTTATCATAATAACCATTAACATTTAACAGACCTAGAACAGTGCTCGGGCTGGAAGACAGATTCGGGCTTCTTTGTTGTTGCTACTATTTGGACTTGATAATGGCCTTTTTAGATCTTGGGCTCCATATGAAAGTTGTAGGCCTATGTCTTACCTTTCCATCCATATAAATTGGACCTAAATCTGAGATATATAGCTCCAGATATGACCCATTTACCGAACAGTGTTCCGGTTTGGATTGCACCGACATCTCTTTTCTAAGTTTGGCCATCTCTTTATCCTTTCAATTTCAGTTCTTAAATTCATCAATCAATCCTTTCATTTATGTGATAGGCCTGCATTTAAAATGAATATTTACCATAAATTAAAGGTATCTTATATTATTAGATATCTTATTATAAAACATGCTTTAGTTAAGGAGTTATTGATACTTCAAGTGCAAAATGATGATATAAAACCTTGATAAAAATACACTTTTAAGTACTAATCAGCCATTAAAACTCCTTATATTTCAACTTTCTATATTATATATGTTCATGGGACATTGAGCATTAAAACAAATAAAAGCAAGATCAAGTGGCATTGCACTAACCTTTTTTCTTTGCAACTTTACTCAAAGGCTAAAGGTTATTATGATTGTCATTGTGGGGCTTAATTTCAGCCTTAATTTCATGTTAGATTCAGAAATAGTTGTAGGAGTACTAACCTCAGTACTAGTAGTTATAAAAGCTTATTTGTTTTCGAAACATAGCATATTTTGTATTTGTAATCTTGTTTACTCTTAATATTTTGTTTGTTAAACGATTAATCTAGATTTGTGTTGTATAACACTTGGTACAATAAATGCTTGATACTTTCATAGCCAACCATATGGTAACCTACACATGTGCTATGAAAGGAACTTGATTTGTTGTTAATATAAGTTAGCATCATGAATTCTTGATAATATTTAAAAGTTTAGTGTTACTTAAATAAGATAATTAATATGATCATGTTAATAATTTATAATGAAACTATTACGGATAAATCATTCGATTAGAACCTTTTTTGTGTGTGGTTTCTCGTTGAGTAATAAAAATAGTTTATACTATATTTATTTTTAATATCATTAGTGGATCCTCTAACCTTGATATTTTTTTTATCATTGTTTAATCCTCACATTAATATTATATTTTAAAGTCCTCTTTAACTTTATTATTATTATTATTATTATTATTATTAACCTCCTTGTGGTTCGACCCCGGTCTTGCCGGGTTATTTATTACTTCGACACTCCTGCACTTAGAAGAAGATATTAATCTTTTGGTCATGTTACATATCATGATCTAAGTCAGCATCCGACCCACCATCAGCATTTAATTTTACCTTTTCCATAGCAAAAGGGTCACCAACCTCTACAACAGTCAGCAGCCTGAATTGATCGACCAAATTAGAATGAAGCAGTCGATCAGTTTAAGGGGTAATAGCTTTTAGGGCTAGTAGATTATTCAATCGATCTTTTTGTTCCTTAGATTGATAAACCAGTCAACTAGTTTCAACAAAAAAAGTTATATTGGGCTACTGTTTTTCTTGTAGTAGCCTTTGGGAGGGATGCAATCCCACTTACAATAACACAATATGCTTGTAAGGCATCACCGATATTTTTAATCTTGAGCATGTCTTTTATGGACAAATTTAGGGCCTCTACCAAATCCTTGCATAAGTGTCCAAAAATTTATAAGTTTCACAGGCCCTTGGTTTCCATTCATAACCAACTGTAACCAAGATTAGCTTCAAAGATAACTTGCATTTTAGTTGGAAATTATGGATTATGGGCAATGAGGCATCTGACTCAACACAAACCTAAGTATAGTTAAGTTAGGTGTTGCTAAGTGTTTGTTCATTATAAGCCAAAGGTCTTTCAACCATGTTCGTAACAATTCCTAGGCGCGTTTCATACCAGGTATATGACCAGAATCCATGAGGCCTATTTGAGAATAAAAAAATGGAAGAAATTTTTTAAAGAGAGAAGATTTGAAGAGAGATTAAAAAGAGAGTGGCGCTACTGATGTAACCATATTATTCGATAGTTTCACCCATATTTATCTAATGTTTTGTCCATGTTTTTATATGTAAAATGCCTTGATATTCTTTGTTTTATGTTTTGAAGGCACTTTTGGATCAAAAATGCAAAAAGGAGTAAATTGGAGATAATTGGCAGATTTGATGTTCAGTCGATGTTTTATGCAGAGCGTGAGTTCTAGAGATCAAAATGAAGTGATTCCAGTGGCTCTAAAAAGCTAACATTCATACATCTCTGGAAATGTAATGCAAGAAAAATAAAAAGA
>NW_011501720.1:8289-13526 GCF_000495115.2 Populus euphratica
TTCATCCAAAAATGATGTCATATGAGGGAGATATGATTTTTAAAATATGACAAATGAATTCTGCCAGCAATCAGGTTTCGTGAAGAAATGAGTCCAAATTACGTTTCGAAGCTTCTAAACCGTCATCCAAGTTTTTATATCAGCAATTTAGCTCCTCTAAGTCAGAGTTTGAAGATTTCATGCAAGGCTATTTCTCTTTTTTAGGGAAAATGGTTATTGAAGTACTTAAATGTCAATTGTCAACTTAAGGGAGGACTACTTTGTAAATTAGGAACTAGGGTTTCTTAGCATATAAAAAGAAAGAGAGAGAGGAGAGAAGGGGGGCAGCAGCCAGAAGTGAAGAAACACAAATTCTCTCCTCTACAAACCCAAAAAATCATGCTCTCTTCATTCTTTAAGAGTAGTTGTTCAATGGTTATGCAAGGCTAAGCTCTTTTCTTGGTTGCAAGGACACAACAAACCTTCGGATTTCAAGAACCGTGAGATTTATTCTTCCTTTTATTTTTAGTTTATATTATGAATAAGTATGGTTGTTTTCCTATGCATTTTTTCTATGATTGTTGTTGATAATTGCTAGAGCGGAACTCTAAGTTATTATTGTGAACAATTTATTGCTAAGTTTGATATCAAAACCGGAGTTGTGATGTATGAACTTGTGAAGCAACTAAGCTTGATAATTGTGGCGGAACTACATTATTAAACTTAGGAAAAACACTCAAATACCTTTACTTTGCCATTGAACTAAATTATTAATGCGGACATTGTGATTATTTGTTGGTTAGGGTTAATTATACGGCGGATCCGTTAATTAACCAACATTAAGAAAAGATAAAAATTCAGAATATAAATTGTAGTTTTGTTTCAAGGATCGGTTCTAATTTCCGTTGGTGGATGTGTGCTTGCAACCAAGGTTTGTTTTCTTGATAAATTTCGATTTCAATTGATTTTGTTTGCTAGTTTAATTTCTTCCATAGTTTAGATCATCACAAATCAAAACCCCCCAATTGCATAACGTATAGCATAAAAATCTGAACTAAATCTTCCTTGTGGGATCGACCCCTTGCTTGCTCTATACTATCTTGTGTGTTGTGTTTTAAGCTAGGGTAATTAATTTGTGCGACTATGACATCGCAACAGCTACTAGAGCTATAACTACTTCAACCACCGTTGAATTTTTAAAATTTTTAGATACATTGTAAGTTCTTCTTAGCCGAGTTTCCCTCTTTTACTTCCTCTTCTGCTATGTTTTTTTTTATGAGCAATCAATAAGTTTAGATAGTTCATCACAAACAAAACTACATATACATGTTTTGACTTGAATGCAATGCAACTTGTTTTATGTATATATAATGTTATTCGGTGATCTTCTCAAATAACCAAACCCTTACCTTTAATTTTTGAAAAGATTGGTAATAAATTTCCTAGTTGTTGTAACAATAGATGTGTTTTTCTTTCAAAGTTAGTCTTCTATGTTTCTATGGGATAGTTTCTCTGCTAAATTAATTTATTTTAAATCACTTCCTTTGTTTCTAAAGCGGAGTCGTCATCCTCCGACGATGTACGAGGAGAGAAAGATGAGATTTTGGGATATTGGAGGAGAATGGGGATATACCAAACATGTTGCTTTGTTATTTGTTAACATGGCCAAGGCAAATCTAGGAGAGTTGTTACCAAGGAAGAGGTAAGATGCTGCTATTTCAAGCAACCATGATACGAGACCAGCTTCTGTAACATCTCCGACTTCACCAGACTAGAATGAGAGAGAATTATTAAATTCTATATTATCTACAACACTGATTTGTTATGTATAGTGAGCTAGAACGAAAGGTAATAAATATTTCTTGAGAGGTGAAAATAAATAAAAATAAAAATAAACATAACAGAGAGGTACCTTACAAAATAGAAGCAATAGATTAATGAAGCTGAAGTCTACAGGCCAAAGAAACCTAACCTTGACAAAACAATAATATAGCTGGCAAAACTAATGTCAATCGACCCCAAATTATTGCTTTACAAGCTAGCAACATCAACTAAGCTCCATTGTATTAAATTACCCTCGAAACAACAAAATAAGAATGCTTAGCATAAACAGAAACTCGAATATCATTTTTTATCCTTTTTCTTATTTTTTTTCCTAAGTAAGAACATATAAAAATTAGTAACAATTTTGAATGCTATTAAACCCGTTTGTTTTTGAAACGTTTGAAAAACATTATGTAAAAAAATTAATTTTATTTATTTATTAATGTTAAAAATAAATTTTAAAAAACAAAAATTAATATTATTTTAATATATTTTTAAATAAAAAATATTTAAAAAATAACCACTATCTAAATTTTAAAACCAATAACTTTCATAGGAATGATCACAAGCAGACCTTTTGTCTCCCCAACTCCAAGCAACTTTTAGATCTTTCACTAGTACAGATTTACATGTGCCAAAATTGTCGGTAGGAATCCAGCTAGCAATTGAGTTCACTCATTAAATTCGAATCCCAACACACTCAGCAAATTTTACCTTGAATCTATAACTGTTCGCAGCGCTAATTTTAGTGTATGTAGCTAGTTCTAGCTAGGGTTTTAATCAAATGTGGAGTTAAAAAGAAAAAAAAAAGTGAATATTTGAAGTAAACAAGGAGGCTCAAGAAACATATTCAGTAATATAGCTAGGGCTTTAATTTCTTGATGGTGCATCTATGAAAGGGGCTTCCTGAAATTTTATTGGCTGCTATACAATACGTTTGATTCAATATACTAGTGATAAGTAGTAGCCTTTGAATGAAGAGGGCTGATACAGAACTGAGAGCCTGAAAGTCAATTTATGAGAGGAGATGAAAGAAACCTGCTATCTAATGACATATATATTTGTAGACTTGAATCAAGTATTTGGACTGTAATTAAAAAAAAAAATTAATTGAACAACCCCAACGCAATAAAATATATCTATTTTTTCCTTTTCTTTTTATTGTTCAACCTGATTCATGATAAAGAAATAATTGTTTTATTTTCAGTCTCGAAATATAAATATTAACCAAAAAAGGAGACATTTTCAGTCGAAGTTGTGCTATAATCTGCAGCAGCACTACTGGTCGGTTGAGTGTACATTAAGGAAGATGAGGAAGAAGGAGGGGGCGATGCTGTTGGGGGCGGTGGCGTAGAGGGGGCTGGTGACGGTGCAGCAATTGAAACAGCCCCAGAGGAAAGCAAAGCTACATGAGAAGAATGAATGATGTTTGCTTCCCTATATCTGTATTTCAGTATTTCATTCCTTACTGCATTAAGTTCGGCTTCCAACGATTGAACTTGCTGTTGTAAGGCTGAAATTGCACCCATGCACCCATAAACTGGATCTCTTAGCCTCACATTAGCCTCATAAACAAGACTATTAGCTGCATCAGCTCTTTGGTTCTGTGGCACCTCCTGAAAAATAATGCAAAAGCAGATCATATAATTGAACAAAGCATGTGAAACAGGAACAAGAAGCGCGTATAATTGCAAACGTTAATCAATATTCAGGGAAACAATATTTAATTGGTTAGGGCATAAGGGTTTTACCATCAGCATCTTTGAGACATTACTTGCACCAAAAACTTTGTGAACAGAAGCAAACTTTTGAGGTTCATGTGGAGAGAAATATGGAGAAAATGGGCATTCTTGTGCACACCTCCTTCTTAAGAGCTTACAGGCAGCGCAAGGAGTAATTGTATTTAGGGTTCCAGGAGGACCCAGCATGTGTCTTCTTCCCATTTGATAAGAGGCATCTGATTCTCTTTTGATCTCCTTGCCTAACTCATCAAATCTCTTCCTGTACAGTAAGGAAGAAGGGAGGATTGTCAAATTAGTAAACCTGATCAGATAAGTACATGCTACATGGAAAAAATGGAATAATTTTGCATGAGAGAGAGAGAGAGAGAGATCTAGAGATGTAAACATAGACATTTGTACTTCTTACCTTTCTCTGGACATTCAGGCATGCTCTCTGTAAATTTTCAATTACGGATGAGAAATTGGGCGCAGAGAGAGTGAGGGTTTGAAGGGAAGAAGAAAGGAAAAATAAGAGGAGAGGAAGATTTAGACAATGCTTAATTAAAAGCGGACCAGAGTTTAAGTTAATACTCAAAAGAAATATACAAAAGGGATACATATGAGTCGATTGGAGACTGAAATGAGAGAGGATAATTTAATTATGTCTGTTTACTCTGCAGTACTGATGGAATATATATATATATATATATATATATATAAAGCTTCTTGCTTCTACTGGTGAATATGCTTTCATGGCTACATGTGGTCTTAATTTGCTTGTCTAGGTACTTTTTTTTTAATTGCTCATGTTTTGTCAAATAATTATTCCAACTTAAGCATATATTAGAGACTTGATCAAGAGCAGAATTAAAGAAAAAAATTAAAGGAGCAGGCATCATTAATTCCTCATGAACTGTACTTAATTAGTTTAAAGCCTCTGGCCTTACGCACACATATATCTATATTTGTTTCTTGCCAGAATCAAGGACGACCCGCTTCCACTCTGAAAAGATCATATCTTGGGATCTAGTTCAGAAAATCAATTTTAATATCGATCATTGTCGCCGTGTAGATACAGCAATCTCTCCTATGAAAGATGATTACTTATAAACAGTGGCGAGCCAGGAATTGATCGGTTATGATATAAATATATATAAAGTATTTTTTAAGTTAATCGTTTACTTTACTTGGATATATAAATTTATCAAATTAATAATAAAATTTTAATTTAAATATATAATTCAATATATTTTTATAAAGTAAATAAAATTCAAAATAAAAATAAAAATAAATTATACTATCAAAGTTGCACCCTTTGATGTTTTGTAGAATAGAATTCATGTAAGATCGAATCCGAATCAATATCTTCAACTAGTTATCATTCAATGTAAATCATTATAGAATTTGCTATGAACTTCTCTTTTATTTTATTGCAAAGCTTGGTTTTAATATATTTTATAGCTGAAAATGTTCGTTCTGTAGTGGCAGTGGAAACAAGGAAAGTTAAAACAAGACGAATTAACCTATAAATCAAATGATAGTACAACAACTTATTTATTTTAGTTAATCCTCGACATAATTCAAAAATGGTAGATATTTAGTAATTAAAAGTGCATTTTCATCAAGGTTTTATATTATCATTTTGAACTTGAAGTATCAATAATTCCTTAACTAAAGTATGTTTTATAATAACATATCTAATAATATAAGATA
>NW_011501720.1:13744-14021 GCF_000495115.2 Populus euphratica
AGATTTAGGTCTACTTTATATGGATGGAAAGGTAAGACATAGGCTTACAACTTTCATATGGAGCCAAAGATTGAAAAATGTCATTTTTAAATCCAAATTATAGCAACAACAAAGAATTTTGAATCTGTAATCCAGCCCGAGCACTATTTAGTGTTTGGCTCATATATGGAGTTCTAGAAGTCCAAATGACCTAAATTTTTTACCTTAGAAAGCTGAGCCAATTTTCTATAACTTTCATGTTTTCAAGTGGTTCTAATTTTGACGTTATTAATGATGT
>NW_011501720.1:14150-14432 GCF_000495115.2 Populus euphratica
GGTTTTCAGATCAAGATCATGCTTTTGTTTTCTCTCTTTGTATTTTTTATATTGTTTATGTTTGCTTTCGTTAATATCAAGTTTAAAGAACACTATAGGCACGTATAAGACTTTGAGTAAAACTCAACCTCATACATCTAGTGGAGGTTTGTACAACCTTACGGAAGATCATGATCTCCAAGTCAAGTTTGCATCTTTAGCTAGAAAAGTCGAGGCACTAGAATTGAAAAAGAGTGGTCAATTTAAATCTATTGAAAACATTGTATGTCAAATATGTGAAAC
>NW_011501720.1:15950-34618 GCF_000495115.2 Populus euphratica
CCGGTCTTGCCGGGTTATTTATTACTTCGACACTCCTGCACTTGGGAGAAGACATCAATCTTTTGGTTGTGTCAGTGTCCAAAAGAGGTGTTTAGTTCAATAGAAGGAATTTCAAAGATGGTTTTCGTTATAAGCTCCGATTTGAAGGATATGATCTATATATACACCAAATCCAAATACATATGTGCATGTAGAACTAATTAAATAATTTTTAACTCAATGATAATGAGAAATATTCATATCTCTCTTAATTTTTCTTAAGAATATATAAAATCAATCAAGTTATGAGGGTTCATAAATTAGTACATCTCTTTGATATTTCTTATAGTTTTGACATTAGATTGAGAAACAACTGTTGTACCATAACAATTTTTTTGTACCAAATACAAAAACTATTTAAATCATTAAATGATACAACTTGAAGAAGGATGAGATTTGAGGAAGGTTATATCAAAGCGGGTGATGAAAATGAGAGAAAGGTATATAGTTTTGGAGGGGATTAAAGCAGAAATTGACAAGTGACAAGATATGATATGATATATATATATATATATATATATGTGTGTGCGTATAAAACTTTGAGTAAAACTCCATCCATTCTTATTTGATATATTTGCTTAGATTGTAAGAAAATGAGAGAGAAAGATGATATGATATATTTGCTTAGATTGTAAGAAAATGACACCATCCATTCTTATTTGACCCGTACTTTGAGGCTAACAAGTAGCCTCCATGTTCTCTTATACCCAACCTAACTTCAAATTTTATCATCTTCATCACTGCACAAAGACCCATAACTCACATGAAGCACCACATGGAGATGCTCATGTTATAGCTTATAGGATAAAGACTCAGTTAGGGATTTCTTCAACTCTAAAAATTATTGCTTCTAGTTATCCTTAAATCCTAAACCCTCTCGCTAATGGTCATATTGCTGCCCAAAAAAATATTTTTTTCAAATCTCCAAAGCCTAAAATCCATGGCAGTTAGCCGCCAAATTACCATATTACTCATACATGACTTTGGTGCTTCATTGTGTGGATGTGCTCACATATGTATTTATAGTGTATGAATCTCATTGTGTGTGAAAAATAAAATTTTAAATAAACTCATTCTATTCTTTGAAATTTAAAATTGATTAAGAATCAAATTTGAAAGCAAATATCTACCATTATCTTGATAATAAGGTTATAATAACAAAAGTACATTATAATATATAGTTTTCGTGTAAGTTGACAAATTATATTTTTCTACTAAATAAATCTTTAATCTTTTAATTTTATATTTTAACCCCTGTAAAATTAAATTAAAAGCTAATAAGCCAGAATTGGGTTATAACAAGTGTCATCAATGAATATTAGAATAAAAAGAAAACCAATGCTTTTTTCGAACACTTAAATGTCATTGATGAATATTAAACTACATTAACTCAAAATAAAAACATCTTTCAAAATTCAAAGGAAGGGCTACTTCTTGTTAATATTCAAAATAATGGTTTGTTACGAGTATATTTATCTTTATTATAACATATGAATAACAAAATATTTTTTTGTTATGATTTCAAAAAAGAAGAATATTTTTTTTATGGGTTTTGATTTGTCGGCCTTTTTAAGGTTTTTTGATGTGGGTTGAACCCTTAATGAGTTTTTATAAATAAGTTACAAAACTCTATATAGATGCAAACATGAATGAGTATTGATTTTCTACCATTTGAAGTAAAAGTTCATGACAATACATATTGTTGAATAGGTTCATATTCATATACAAAGAAAAACATGTTGCAATTTTAATGATAATAATGAAATTACCAAGAACACGAAATGAAACAATATGCAAAATTTAAAGGATTTGACCAAATGCATTCAAACAAAAAACCAATCTAATAAACATAGCTCAATCCCAAAACCTCATCATAAAACACATCGAATCAATTGTAAAACAGGATGCATGATTTATGGACTTAGCTAACATCATTCAAGCAATAATATCAATACAATAAAAAATATTAAGTCCTACAAATTTCACCATAAAACATGTCAAAATCATCAATAAAGCAAGATGAATTATTTAATAAAGGTTTAAGGTTTGAAATGGACCTATTAGGGGTGGTTGACTAGAAAGAAAAAAGGGCTGGAATAGTGGGGTAAGTGCTAGACAATGTTGTTGTTGTTATTATAAAGTAATACTATTGTTTCTTAAACAATTTATGGCTGGATTTAGAGCATTGAAACCATATAATTTGGAGTTGAACCTTTAAAAAAATGTTTTATATCTACTTTTAAGATTTTCAATGCATATAAGTTTGCTTTTACTTTTTTTAACTTTTATACAGAGGCTAGAAACCAAAACAGGATTTGAGCTGCAATGAGCTTCTAGATAGATTTTGACTTCTTTATTTAGGCTTTGCTTTAAGATTTGAAATAGAAGAACTAGGATTTACACTCTCCATGAAAGTTTATACCTATATCTTATCTTTCTATTAAGATAAATAAAACCTAAAACCAAGGTGTGTAGCTCTAATTATGATCTAAGAAACTAGTAGTGTTTGAACTAGGGTTTGAGCTATAGTGAATTTTTGGATAGATTTTAACTTCTCTATTTTAACTATGATTTAAGCTTTAAAATGATAGGTCTGAGTTTTATATTCTTCATGAAAGTTTTAGGCATATGCTTTATTTTTATCTGTATTAATGACCCAAAAAACCAAGTAATGACATGATTTTAATAGAGTTTTAGCTGGAGTTTTCTAGGTTGCATGGTGATATTTGCAAGGTAGTTCTAAGATAGAAAAATAGAAGAGAAAGGTTGGAAAAATATATGATATGATGCTAGAAATGCTGAAAAGGGAGATGAGTTGTCACCTTGGTGAGAAGTGGAGAGTTAGTTGTTTTCCCTACTTTTGTTTTATGGCTATATGTTTTTTCTTAACTTTCAGCATACTTTCTCTTCTTTATCTTTTAGTGGTTAGGGTTTTTGGTGGAAAAGAAGAGGTTATGGATTTTATGTGAGAGAGATGAGGTTAAGTTTGAGATAAGGTTAAGTTCATTTGTGGTGGCTCCCCTTTTCTCTACAGTTCAATTATGTATTTATATCCCATAAATTTTGTTATCTTTTTTTATAGTTACCTTCGTCTCCAAGTAGCTTAATTTTGTTTTGATCCCTCATTTATCTTGTTTTACACTTTAGCTCACTTGACTTTTGTCATTTTCTTTGTTGATTACTTGATCCTCAAGCCACTCTATTTTATCTTCATCCTTTATTTTTATTTTTGCACTTTAATCCTTTGTCTATTTGGGTTTCTATTTTAATTTTTGATTTTTGATTTTCTTGTATTTTTTATGTTTTGGTTCTATTTCAAAAGACAATGTTAACGTCAATTCATTAAGAAAATTAATTAAGTATTATGAAATGAACACATTAATAGTCAAAATGCATCAAAAATATATTTTTGATTTTTTTTTGAGAAGATATCAACAAGAGAAAATTGTTGAAAATTACAAAATGGATATGCGAATAATTAAAATGCATTGAAAACAATTTTTTAAAGTTTTTAATTTTTTTTTGGATTTTTGAAAATATTTTGGAATTGGGGGAAATATTGGAGTGTAATAATAATAATAATAATAACATGCCTTGATCTTAATTTATTTAATTTTTTTTAAGGAGATTTAAGACTTACCTATATTATTTGTATTCTACTTATAATCTAAACAATTATTCTTCATTATTCAATAGTGAGCACACTGTGAATTTCTAAACCAAAAATATTTCATAGCCCCTCATTTCCTTTAAAGAAATTCTTTTTTAAAAAAATAATCACTCAATCTAAAAACTATACAATTATCTTATATCCCATATTAATTTTCTTTTTAGATAGGTTTTTTAGTCGGAGGAATATTTAATGAAAAAGGCAAGTATTAATAAAAAATACATTACATTTGGTTAGGAAAGTGAATTCAAAATTCAAAATTATCCCTATCTTAAATACATATAAAATCAATGAAGTTTATGCAAGACAAAGATGGATATTGTTGATATATTTAAATAAAAAGGGTAATGTAACATATCAAATTTACAAACCACAATCTCTAGTTGAATTACAAACTTTTTTGATGTTGTATGAAACCAAAAAAAAAAAAAGAACCAATTCTTAAAACTTTGATAATGTTCAATAGAAAACAAACAAAGATATTATAAGAGAGTGTTTTCTGTTTTTAATTAACAAAAAAAAAAGATTCAGACAGACCACTACCTATTAACCATTAGTATCCTTAGATAGATAGAGAGTTATAAGCATATTAGGACTTTTTCAATCAAGAGTCCTAGATTAAGTTGGCTCTCCAAACTTAATCCTAATAAATCTAGATTTTATCTTCTAAATAAAATACCTATATCGGCATTTATCTACATCTCTCACTTGTACATATTAGGCTTTTTAAATCATAACCTCATTCTTATGATAAGGTATCTTTTTTGTTCTCCTTTTCATATGAGAAATGGAATGCCTGACCAAACAATAAAATCATAGGTAAAGATGTTATATCAAGTCACTATCAAAATCAACATAACATTATAACTCTATATCTCATTTATACCCCAACCTAAATAATCCCACTAAATCAAGCATCTTTGATCCCACTCAGATAATATTAAGAGCTATACATGAACTCTTATTATATATATTTGTACTTATGACTATGTCAAATATATTTATCTAACATCATCATTTGAGCAATAAATCATAAATCATTAGGACAATTGAAATCATTTTTTCTTAGCCTCTTATTTCAATTAATTTTGACTTAATTGTTTTTCCTATACATGCATCATCATTAGACTATTTCATTTATAACTCCCGGATAACACACTAAAATAGAAACATCATGACATAGTTCTAAGTTCTCGATGGTATAATTATGGATTCATAAAAAAATTATAGGACTCACACAATGATAGAGAAGGGATAAATTCTATCACTTCCTTTTGTGGTCGATATACATAAAATATGATACTATATGTTATGGTAAAGCTCCCACTACAAGGAATGTCATGCTTATACACCATACAAACCTTGGCTTAAAGCTAAAATATTGCTCTTAACCTCAGTATTTTAAGACAATCACTCTTCTAATGCCTTCTTGAAATTATCACATTTGGCTATTTAAGATGTTTTATAGAGATGTGAACCTCTATATTTTTTACTTATAAGTCTTATCTTAACTCTAAGTTAGATGACATAAAATAACAAGAAATATTTCCTTGTTAGCTCACTAAAAGCTAAGCATATCATGAGCATTATTAAAATGCATCTTATGATAGGAATATATCTTGTCCTATTTGCTTTCTCAACTATAAGGCAATTTCTTAGGTGAGAATGACAATCATTCCCTGATGATATTTACATTTAATATGATATTATACACTAATTTAAATTAACAATAATTATGCAAGAAGAATATTCATGAAACATTAATGCATAAAAGATCCACAATATCCAATCATGTAAAATACAAGCTTATTAAATCCTATATAATCATAAACCTCTAACATGCCTAAAAAAAATATCTCTTAGAAGAGGTTTGATAAATGGATCAGCAACCATCTAGCAACCATCTTATAAGTAGAGATATGCTTAAGGAAAATTTGACCTTATGCAATAATGTCTTGAATAAAATGGTTTTTGGTACCAATATGCTTTGATTTGCCATGATATTTAGGACCCTTGCATAAGCTATTACATAAGTGTTGTCATAATAAATAATATAATCTTTTATAAGTATTGTAGCATTCAAGCTATGCAAGAATTATCCAAGACAGATGGCCCCCTAGCCAGTGGCTACGTAAGCAATATATTCTGACTCTATTATAGATAAAGAGATATAAATTGCTTTATACTACACCATGAAATGACCCTACCTCCTAGAATAAAAACATATTCTAAGGTAGATTTTCTATCATCTCTATTAGTAGATACATTAACACCTTTATATCTGATCAATTTGAGATTGCCACTATGGTAGCATAAGGAAAGATTTATTGTTCCTTTTAGAAATTGAAAACTCCTTTAATTATTTTCCAATACGCAATACCAAGATTACTTTAATATCTACTAACCATGCCAACAACAAAATATATATTAGATCGAGCACACATCATAGGATACACTAGACTACCAATTGCACTGAATAAAAAACATATATTAATTGCTTTTTCTATTCCTTTGTCTTAGGATATTGTTTAGCACTAAGAGCAAGACTCTTTATAATTGGATTATCAATGAATTTAGAATTACATATATAAAATCTTCTAAGATTCTTTTAATGTAATTCTCTTGAGATAAACTTAAAACTATCTTAGATTGATCATTTTGGATCTTAACTCCCAATATGCATGACCCATGTCCTTCATCTCAAACATAGAGGACAACAACTTTAAAGTAAATATAATCAACTTTAAATCATTTCCAGCTAATAAATATTGTTTATATATAAAGAAAGAATAAGAACTCTTTTCTAAACCTTTTTTACATACACACAATAATCTTTCTTGGTCATCACAAAACCAATCAAAATAATAGCTTAGTGAAACTAGTGATACCATTGCCTAGACGATTGTTTCAGGTTATAGATAAAACATTTGAGGCTAAAAATTTTGCGTTCTTTCCCTTTTACCGTAAAACATTTTGGTTGATCTATATAAATCTCTTTGTCTAGTTATCTATTAAAAAATATGGTATTTATTATAAAATGCAATCTTTACATTCATGGAATAATTTCCCATTCAAATAGGAGAAAATAGCAAGAATTTAATGAATGAAAACAAATCTCACCACAAGGAAGAATATGTCCTATTAATTTATTCCCTCTTTTTAGTCATAGTTTTTCACCTTCAAATGAGCCTGTTACTTATTTATTTATCTATTTAACTTATGTTTAATCTTAAAACCCCATTTATTTTCCTATAGATTTATGCTTAGGTTGAAGTTTTTTCTTATAAATGGGGAATGTAGTTCTACTTTTGATAAATCTGTGATTTCAAATGCTACAGATTTGTTTAATCAAGAATAAAAAGCAAAGTCTGTTTTGAACACTTTTGTCAAGTTAAAAGTTTTGTTTGAAATAAAATCTGCTTGGTTAGAAAACAAAAGTTCAGCAAAAAAAGAAAAGAAAAAAAAAGGAATAAATATCCTTATTTCAATGGTGACCATTTTCCAAAAGGTGTTAGGATTGGTATTGTGGCTAGGATGATTGCTTTGATTGCGAGACAACTTTTACGGATTCATTGTTGGTGATTAATCTAGTGCAGAAGGAAAAAAAATTGCAATGATAACTTTAATTAGTGGTTTAATTATTAATTTGATGCATCATGAATTTTTGGGTTATTAAATAAAATATAATAATAAATTATTATTATTATTTTGCATTATATAGGTGTCTCATGAACTCAGAAAGCTATTAAATGAAATATAATGATAAATTATTATTATTATTTTGTATCATATAGGTATTTCATTAACTCATAAAGCTCAAGCAAAGTGTAAAATAGCATATTTTTTTTTTATTTAATGATAAAATTGTAATATTTAATATAAAAACTTTGTAATTATTAAGTAACAAATAGTAATAATCTTTGAATTAATAAAATATTTTTCTGTTGACTTTTAGATAGTTACAAAGTTCCTGATATTTAATTTTTTAATAAAATGAATCAATCTATAAAGATGATTTAAAAATACCACATGTGGTTACAAAAAAATCACCTATAATGTTGATTTTATAAAATTAACTGTAAAAAGAGATATACCTCAACTAATTAAACTAATTAAATTCTAGATTTACTATTCCAAAATCATCAATTTAATTTTTATAAACCTTAATTTTCATAAACCTAAACCTTAATTTTCATAAACCTTAAGACTATTGAAAATTTATATAATTTTCGACAAAGCTCATAAAATTAATTGAAATACATGCAAATTAACTCGGATATTCATATTAATTAAATAAAATAATGGAATGAAATTTTTATAGTGTCTTTTTCTTATTATAATATTTTGTTGGGTCTAGCTAATTCACTTATGCAAATCAGCTCCTACACCTCCTCCACCGTTTGATGAAAAATAGGTGAAATTTCAAATTAGTCTCTCAACATGTTATCCAATTCTCAATTCAGTCCTAAAACTAAACATTTTAGCAGCTATATCTAAAATGTTTCAGACATCGGCGTTTTATAGCAACAAAAAAAACAAACAAACATTGATCTAATGAAAGTACCCAGTAGACAAATGTCTGAAACATTATGAACCTGTTTTGTCACTCAAAATTAGGCACTAAATTGAGATTTTTCCCTTTAAAATAAAAATGGGAGAAATGAAAGTACCCGGCAGATAAATTAGGGGTCCTCTAACGTTACTGGCTTACTGAACATGGGAGAAATTACGGTAAGCTACTCTCTTAAAAAGGATGCTCGTTTTGTACAGCTACTCTCTCTCATCTGATCCACTCAAATTTGCATTACAGTTGGTCATCTTCTATTTTTTTTGCTTCTGATTTACAAAAAAGATTAAAATGGGCATGTCAAAATCCTTAAAACACCAACTATAAGAAATTATACAAGGAAGAAAACTGAAGAAAAACCAGCTACTATAGACATCAAACAAAATATAAAAACACAGAAATGAGGGCCAAACTTCATGGTGCATAGATGCCTATCAAGTTAAATTCCAGAAAACAAGAACATGAATATAGATAGCAATATCATTGAATCAATTCCCTTTCGATCAGAAATGAAAAGGAGATAACACAGCCGATAAGAGGACTTCAAAGATGGTAGAAAAGCACCCAATCTTGCATAGAAAAGATATACAAATGGTTTTTATAATGAAAAGCTCTACCTCCTCAAGTAAGTTGATGAAATATTTACCATGTCTGATCTGTTCCATGAGGCAAAATTCCGTCTCATAATCAGCAGAAGGTTCTATCCACTTAATGTAGAAAAGTCAACTTTGATTTGTTATTTGAGAGAGTCCATCCTGCAAAACAAAGAAATAGGCCATCTCTAAAAAGACAAATATCATGAACAAAAGCCTTTGACAACCAAAAGGGCTCCTATTGCAGTTTTTCATTTATATGGTTTGGACATATTACTCTTTCTTTTTTCTTTGACATAAGTTCTTTGACTCCAGAAAACATTCAAAAGATTATTAGATCTTTGTTTTCATACATCAGCAATCGTAATGTCTCCTGCAGCTTCTTTCCTATTCTTGTAACGAACAACATGCTCCTGATAATTTTCAAGCTCTTTCTCCAATTTCTCAATGAACTGACTTGTATGCTCAAGCGACTGCTCGTACCTATATTTTTCCAGGGCCTGCAATTTTCCAAAGGAAAACCACTATAACGCCAGTAATTGAGTATTGACAAGATAAAGTAATACCTAGACCTTCACTGCACAGGATTAATGGGTGGTCAACAAGCCAAAAAATAATCTTTATTACCGAGAATTGATTCATGTCACCATGACAAGGACATTGCTGACTTTATTAAGATGAGGAGTTAAAATTAACCGTGATTTCCAATGGCCAACAGAACATATTTTCCAGAAACAAAAATTTAAAAAAAATATAAAACTAAATGGTTGGCTTATAGACTACAAGAATTTTTAAACAAAAAGATTTAGTCAAATACAAAATTCCAGATGATTCAAAAACCATACATGAACTATTCACTAAATTCCCTTTCAAGGAACCACCTCCTAAATACACAATGATGCTATTTCAAATGTGTTGTCACTACTGCCAAAATAACCTGACCAAATAATATGCTGCCACCTACAACACAGGCCTTTTCCCCTTGGCAAGGGATCAAGCATTTTCATCAATTCACTTCCTATGCTTGGATCACTATAACAGATTAAGCCATTCAAGTGCCATTCAGTCATCCAAACCATTCAAAATAACAAGAACTTGATTCCTCCCGGTTCATTGAGATTTTGGGGCAAAAAAAAGCAAAAAGAATGAGAAGGCAAAGCCCTGATGAGACTTTCCTCGGGAAATGTTGTGTGAAAGCTGAAAATACTTTCCCATAAGAGAATGACAGTCGCATCAGTCTATCCCACAATAATAAGCCAAAACCTTTTAAAAGTCTCACCTAATGCAAACTACAACCTTCTGAAATTTGAATTGTTTGCAACCTTCTGAAAATCAAATCCTCCCACACTAACCTTCACCACATGCCTACAAAGACTAGTATTTCCTCAGGAAATGTTGTGTCAAAGCTGAAAATACTTTACCCATAAGAGAATGACAGTTGCATCAGTCTATTCCACCATAATAAGCCAAAACCTTTTAAAAGTCTCACTTAATGCAAGCTACAACCTTCTGAAATTTGAGTTGTTTGCAACCTTCTGAAAATCAAATCCTCCCATGCTTACCTTCACCACCGCATGCCAACAAAGACCAGTATTTCCTCAGGAAATGTTGTGTCAAAGCTGAAAATACTTTCCCCATGAGAGAATGACAGTGGCATCAGTCTATCCCACCATAATAAGCCAAAACCTTTTAAAAGTCTCACCTAATGGAAGCTGCAACCTTCTGAAAATCAAATCCTCCCATGCTTACCTTCACCGCCGCATGCCTACAAAGACTAGTATTTCCTCAGGAAATGTTGTGTCAAAGCTGAAAATACTTTCCCCATGAGAGAATGACAGTGGCATCAGTCTATCCCACCATAATAAGCCAAAACCTTTTAAAAGTCTCACCTAACTACAACCTTCTGAAATTTCAGTTGTTTGCAACCTTCTGAAAATCAAATCCTCCCATGCTTACCTTCACATGACTACAAAGACTAGTATTTCCATAACAACATCAAGAGAAAAGGCCTGGTAAGAGTACTAGCTTGCCAACCCATAATCCCCTCACACCTTGAAGATTGCAAACTGTGTCCTCGTCTACCAAATAGTTTTTAATTTCAGTGAGTCATTGAAAATACTGAACCAGAAAGAAAGAAAAAGAGAGCAAGAAGCAGAGAAAACATTGAGCTCTAAAACAGAAAAAAAAGATAAGAAATTATAGCAACATAGCTGTAAAACAAAAGTCCCTCAGGAATAAAAACCTGAGCGGACAATCTTCTACCAATATCTTTTAGGCATAAAATGCGCCCATTAACAGAAAAAAATTCACAAGAAATTTAGTGATCTATTATTGCTTTCGTATCAAACAAAAAATTAAGAAAACTGAAGCTTCGAACCTTTTAGCCCCCGCCCCCCCCCCCCACAACAAAAAAAAAAAACAATTACTAAATAAAACATATTGCAACTATTTAAGCAATGAACAGTCCTGAACTGATATTTCAAAGGAATAAAAAAAAACTAGGCAAACTCACTTTATCTTTAGATAGGGTATCTGGAGGGGACATGATTTTTGGCTGCACATAGTTCTTTCCCCTGTAGAAAATAATGGTGTTGTCAGGTCTTATGTCAATAATGATCCCTTTGCTAAGTCGAGCAAGCTCTTCAGCATATTCATGAATTTGGCCTGGCTTGCAAGGTTTGCAAGTAACCTTGACGGTTTCGTGCTTCTTCCAATGAAGATGCATATTGAGAACAACGCCTCCAAAAACCCCTCGTCGGCCAACTGGAACGTAGTTTTTCTTCTTCTCGCCAGTACGCTTGAGGTAATGCTTCTCCTCTTCTGTTAATATTTCAGGATCATATGCTTCACCTGGGGTTTTGGGGACTTCAAGTTTCCTGAGCTTTTCAATCAACCATGCTTCCTTCCTTCTGGCCTGAGCCAAAAAAAATAAAAATTAAGAACATGCAAGCCCCGCTTGAAAAAAAGTAAAATAAAAAAATGGTCCAACCTTTTCAAGTTTATATCTAATCCTAACTTCAGGATTCGGAGAATTCATCTTCTTTTTGGCCTTGAGGCGATAGAACCGGAGTTCATTAAGTTTCGCCTTTTTCGACATTTTAACATATCTGGGCACCTTTTTCATACTTTTCTTCTCTTTTGCTGAATACCCATCCTTAGTAATCGAAAATCTAACAAAATCATTGTCCGTCCTCAGCTCCAATGATGCAGTGCTCATATGCCTAGCAAAATTTTCAAGAAAAACACCAGGTCTTTCTGCCCATAAAAAACAGCAGACAGCAGATGGTGTGTAATTAAAACTGTCCGACTGGTTTTGAACTAGTAGATTACGGTACCAAGTTAAAGATTCCCTGCATAAATAAATGGCAATCACAGAGAACAAAAAAAAAAAAAAAAAAAAAAAAAAAAAAAAAAAAAAAAAAAAAAAAAAAAAAAAAAAAAAAAAAAAAAAAAAAAAAAAAAAAAACAAAATTATTAAAGAAAAAAACATAATGCAAGGGAGAGGAGAAGAGAAGAGAAGAAAACACACTTTCTGATAGCGAAGCTAAGCCGGCGACCAATGCCTACGCCTCCTCTTATTGAAGCTGCGATACCCAACATTATTATAATTATTATCATTAATTCACTGAACCATCATAGCTGACGACCACATTCAGAGTTTGATTTATTAGTAGCAAATTCAACTCAAGCTTTCAGCTGTTTTTTTTTTTTTTTTTGTGTGTGTGTGTGTGTGAGAGAGAGAGAGAGAGAGAGATGTCTTCTTTTAAATTGTGTGTTTTATTGGGACAAATTGTCGAAAACCTTTCATGCAACAGGGAAGTGCTTACAGAACTAGTTAAAAATCGTGATTTAGGCTATATAAGGCCAAGTCTTATATCATGGTTGGTAATGGTGGCGTGATCTTGGGTGGTTCACAATCGAGGATCGATTCGTGGTGGGAACTATGGTGGCTAGGGTGGTGTCAACGTGATTTGAGGTGGTGGGTTATGGCGGCTGGTCACAACAGCTTGATGTTATGTTTTAGCCGGTGCTAATCAATGGTTGTGATTAAAGAAAATTTATTAGTTTTTGGGTTTTAAATGTTAATTTATTTCACTTTTTGTTTGAATTCATTTTATAAAATTTTTCATTTACTTTTATTTTTTAAAATATTATTTTCATTATCATATTTATGTTTAGATTATTGTTTTTTTTTTTTAACATTTCCAAATATAAAGTGGTAACTTATAATACTAACACATGTCACCCCAATAACAAAAATAAAAAACTATAATTCATTAAAAAAATAATATATGACTCAATTTATTATTTTATAATTAATCAAATCTTTAATATATCCTTAATTTTTTAATTTTATCTATAATATTTATTATATTCATATATAACATCTAATTCTTTAAAACTTTCTATTTAAATTGACATAATTGATAAATTAAGCTATTTATACTAAAAACAATTAATAAAAACAAATTTTATAGATAAATAAAAATAGAGATACAAAACATAATATTAATCTATTTTATTCAAGCCAACTTTAAATGACATAGAATTCACGGGTTTAACACACACACACACATATATATATATATATGAAAACCTTTTCTTTTACTATTTGTGTATAGTAATTTGATTTTATAAAAAAATCAACTGACTATGTGATGATATTGAAAATATCTCACCAACATTATTATAAATAGAGAATTTTGCACAACATCATTGATTTTTACTATCTAAAATTAAATATTATTTTGTGATTAAAAATGGTCACTTTGTTTTTAACTTTTTAAATTGAAATCTTTTAACCTAACATTTTAATAAATTTATTAATGTTCTTATAAATGTATCAATCTAGAGCAGGAGTGGTGCATTTTTAGAATAACCTAAGAAAAAATTAATATTAATTAAAGGATAAATTGATTTGAAAATATTCTTATTTCAAAATAAAAAGATTTAACATTTGCTTTCAAACATGTTAATCAATATTAAAAAATTAAAGAGAGCGGGCAAAGTTACTCTAGATCCAATAACAAATCACTAATTTGTTATTTGCCGAAAGAAAACTTTTAAGAAGGCATTAAGAGTGTTTTCACTTACAATTGTTTTTAATAATTTGAGCAGTTAACAGTTTCAATTAAAAAATTTTGCAAAGGAAAATTTATCATTTAATCCTCCAATGAAAAAATTGTAATACATTTCAACCAGGAACTATAAAAGTTTTTAATTTTTTTGAAAATATTAAAATTATTTTTTTATCTTTAAAGACAAAATCAACATAACTCTTTTATAATAATTTTTTTATCCATTTACATTAGTTTTATTGTTAATGTGTCGGTTACTCAAGGATAAAATTATAATTGATCATATAATATATATTATTAAAAACAAATATGGATGCGTGCTACGAGTGGACAACCCCTATTTTCTTTGAAGTGCATGTTTTCTTTGAAATGCATGTGTGAGGTCATTTGACTATCAAATACTACCTTCCACGATAACACTTGAAATGTATTGGAGCTCTCTCTATTATGGGGCAATATGTATGCCAAAACACCTCTTATTTGGTCTTTATCCTTAAATTTATTTTTTCTTTCCTCCTTCTTAAATTCAACACTAGCTCCTTTAAAATTTTAAACTTGTCCCTCCAATTAATATTTCCTTCACATTTGGTATTTATCTTTTTTATTTTGATTTTTTATTATAAAATTTAGGATCACCTAAAGATTGATTTGTTGTTCTTATAATTAATGAACATGATATTTGGAAATCAAAATGTACTATCAGTTTTGCTTAAATATTCAAATATAATAAATACATCTAATTTGTTTATTTACAATTGACACGACTAAAAGATTGTTGTCTTTTCCCAAATGCAGGAGTGTCGAAGTAATAAATAACTCGGCAAGACCGGGGTCGAACCACAAGGAGGTTAATTGTACAAATTATAAATAACAATAATACAACAACAGTAATAACAACAACAACAACAATCATAATAATAATAATAATAATAATACTAATAATAATAATAAAGAAAAAGAAGGAGAAGAAGAAGATGAGAACTTTAAGATGGAATATTAATGTAACGATTAAACAATGATAATAACAAATGTCAAGGTTAGAGGATCCACAAATAGTATGTCAAACAAGTATAGTATAAACTCTTATTATTCAATTGAAAACCACACACAAAAGAGGTTCCAATCAGATTATATATTGTTAACATGATTACATTAGTCATCTTATTCGATTAATGCTAATACTTGTAAATCTCGTCAAGCATTCATGATTATAACTTATGTTAACAACAAATCAAGTTCCTTTCATAGCTCAGGTGTCGGTTATACCATACAATGTGGGCTATGAAAGTGCCAAGCATTTGTTGTACCAAGTGTTATACAACATAAATCAAGATTAGTCATCTAACAAACAAAGTATTAAAGAGTGAACAAGATAACAAATACAAAACATGTTAGTATCAAACATTAAAGTCCATATTAAGTTTACACTATACTTATTCTTACACCATTAGTGTAACCTTTTCACCTTGACATAATAAACTTAGCTAAACATAATAAAAGAAAGAAAAATAAATAAACAAAATAAGAACATAAATAAGATAAGAGTTAACTAAGTAAAGGAAAGGAAATGAAAGGCATAATCTTGATATTAATGAAAGCAAAGCATAAACATTACAAAAAATACAAAGAGAGAAAGCAAGAGCATGATCTTGATCTGGAAACCAAGATGTCTAAATACATGGCAAATGCCTCCTTTTATAGGCCAAAATTGGGAACTATTGATTTGATGACTAATTGATGAGTGGGTGACCAACTCTTGACTTGGTGACAATCCTTATCTTCTCTTGTCTGCCCAAAACGTCATTGATAACTTCAAAATTGGAGCCGCTTAAAAACATGAAAGTTGTAGAAAATTGTCTTAGCGTTCTTGTGTAAAACATTCAGCTCATTTCAACCTCTAGAACTGCAGATATGGCCAACATACTGAACAGTGCTCGGGCTGGAGGACAGATTCGGGCTTCTTTGTTGTTGGAATAATTTGGACTTGAAAATGGCCTTTTTAGATCTTGGACTCCATATGAAAGTTGTAGGTCTATGTCTTACCTTTCCATCCATATAAAGTAGACCTAAATCTGAGATCTAGATCTCGAGATATGACCCCATTACCGAACAATGTTCCGGTTTGGATTGCACCGACATCTCTTTTCTAAGTTTGGCCATCTCTTTATCCTTTCAATTTCAGTTCTTAAATTCATCAATCAATCCTTTTATTTATGTGATAGGCCTGCATTTAAAATGAATATTTACCACAAATTAAAGGTATCTTATATTATTAGATATAGTATTATAAAACATGCTTTAGTTAAGGAGTTATTGATACTTCAAGTGCAAAATGATGACATAAAACCTTGATAAAAATGCACTTTTAAGTACTAATCACACCCCCAAACCAACTTATTACTAGTCCCTAGTAATCAAAGCATTAAAATATAAAATAATTTGCAAATTTCACAAAGCAAGGTATTCATCATTTAACTTCCATTAATCTATCTAGATAAACAAACTCTCGTTAAATTTATATACCTGCTCAATACCTCTTAACAAGAAATTCATAAACCTTTCTTTTGTGCTCAATATATCAACACATAATTATGGGGCTTTTATTGGAAGACAACAAAATTTTTGTTCTAATGTTTAAGGTTAACTTCCTTAGGTTGGGATTATAATTTTTGTCTTTTTTTTCTTTTTTTTTCTTTTTTTTATATATACATATAACTTAAAACACCATGCATCTTTAACCCATGTAACGAGCTTTCGGCTAAT
This sequence comes from Populus euphratica, assembly GCF_000495115.2. Lineage (NCBI taxonomy): Eukaryota > Viridiplantae > Streptophyta > Magnoliopsida > Malpighiales > Salicaceae > Populus > Populus euphratica. The sequence continues at coordinate 32,661 of NW_011501720.1, forward strand.
GACTCCCAGACTAGTTGGTCTTAGGGCATTAGGTGTTAAGACACCCCTACGAGCTTAGTAACTCGGGTCGTAGATACTGATACGTAGATAATGCTATGTTTGATTTTCTTAAGCTTTTCTCCTCAACCCATGTAGCAAGCGTTGGGCCAATAGTTCCCAAGTCAAATGACTTTAGGGTATTAAGTGTTAAAACACCCCTTCGGGCTTAATTGCTTAGGTTAAGGAGGCTACGAAACCAAACTTATCTACATTTTTATTATCATTATTTTTTATATTTTTATATTTTTTTGCACTTTTTTTTTTGTTTAAATAAGATACTATCCATTTCCCTTAGTTGTTACCCTTAACAAAAGAACATAAATAATGTAATAATCCAATATGCAACCTACCATCATATGTTAAAGTGTGTGTGTGAAAATTAAGGTTTTAAGAATATATGTAAAATGAGTATATGAGCAGAATTAAGTGATAATAATGCAAGAGTTTGTAAATCTGAATATTTCAGGAAGTATTATAATAGACCTTATTAAGAATGGTTACTAAAATGCGTCTCAAGAGTCATAAAAGTTCTCCTTAGTCTGCCATCATAAAAACAACAATTTTGCACATACTTTATAAAATAGAAAACACAGTTTTTTTTTTTAGCTACTACCCTCTCCCTCCAACTAAAACAAGACATTGTCCTCAATGTTTAAAGGTAGAAAGATAGAGTATAGAAGATATCACCTGAAATAACAAACAGTGACAAACCTGGAACACACTGAAACAAATATAAGTAACAACAAAACACAATAATTGACACGACGAAAAATTGATATCTTCTCCTAAGTGCAGGAGTGTCGAAGTAATAAATAACCCGGCAAGACCGGGGTCGAACCACAGGGAGGTTATTTGTACAAATTATAAATAACAACAATAACAATAACAATAACAACAACAATAATAATAATACTAACAATAATAATAATAATAATAATAATAATAATAATAGTAGTAGTAGTAGTAGTAGTAGTAATAATAATAAAGAAAGAGAAGAAGAAGAAGATGATGAGAACTTGGAGATAGAAAATTAATGTAAGGATTAAACAATAATAATAACAAATGTCAAGGTTAGAGGTTCCACTAATGGTATATCAAACAAGTATAGTATAAACTCTTATTATTGAATTGGAAACCACACACAAAGGAGGTTCCAATCAGATTATATATTGTTAATATGATTACATTAATCATCTTATTCAATTAATGCTAATACTTGTAAATCTCGTCAAGCATTCATGATTATAACTTATGTTAACAACAAATCAAGTTCCCTTCATAGCTCAGGTGTCGGTTATACCATACATTATGGGCTATGAAAGTGCCAAGCATTTGTTGTACCAAGTGTTATACAACATAAATCAAGATTAGTCATTTAACAAGCAAAGTATTAAAGAGTGAACAAGATAACAAATATAACACATGTTAGTATCAAACATTAAAGTCCATATTAAGTTTACACTATACTTATTCTTACACCATTAGTGTAATCTTTTCACCTTGACATAATAGACTTAGCTAGACATAATGAAAGAAAGCAAAATAGATAAACAAAATAAGAACATAAAAGTTAACTAAGTAAAGGAAAGAAAATGAAAGACATAAACTTCATATTAATGAAAGCAAAGCATAAACATTACAAAAAATACAAAGAGAGAAAGGAAGAGCATGATCTTGATCTGGAAACCAAGATACCTAAATGCATGGCAAATGCCTCCTTTTATAGGCCAAAATTGAGAACTATTGATTTGATGACTAATTGATAAGTGGGTGGCCAACTTTCGACTTGGTGACAATCCTTATCTTCTCTTGTCTGCCCAAAACGTCATTGATAACGTCAAAATTGGAGCCAGTTGCAAACATGAAAGTTGTAGGCAATTGGCTCACCTTTCTTGTGTGAAACATTCAGCTCATGTGGA
>NW_011501693.1:0-8896 GCF_000495115.2 Populus euphratica
AAATATGTGAAACAAATGAACATTCAACCAACGATTATCCAACCTTGCCTTCTTTTAAGGAATGTCTCCATGAACAAGCCCATGCTTTAAACAGTTTCCAAAGGGCCAACCACAACCCATACTCCCAAACATACAACCCTGGTTGGAGAAATCACCCAAATTTCAATTGGAAGAGTGAGAACAACAATGCACAAACTTCACAACCACAATTTCAAGCACACCACAATTTCCAAAATTCTCATGGATATGCACCTCCTTATGCTCCACCTCTTAGAAGAAATCTTGAGGAAACATTGCATGCATTCATTGAAAAGCAAGAGATAATCAATACTCAGCTTGCTCAAAACATGACAGATTTTAAAGATACTGTTGCAAAATTAACATATGCTCTCAGTTTCCAAGAGAAAGGTAAGTTTCCATCTCAACCAGAACAAAATCCCAAGGGGCAATACAATGCAAATGCAAGTAGTTCCGGAAGCCAACACATGGATCAAGTCAAATCAGTCACTACTCTGCGCAGTGGTAAGGTTATTGAAAAACCCTCTCTTGAACCTTATGAGAAAGATGATGAGTCAATCTTTGAGGGTAAGGAAGGGGTTGAATCTGAAAATTGCAAAGAAAAGACTGATTCTCCGCCAGCACTTCTATTTCCTCAAGTCATGACCAAACAAAGGAAAGTCAATCACAACCCTGAAATCTTTGAAACTTTCAAACAGGTAAGGATCAATATACCTTTGCTGGATGATATTAAACAGGTTCCTTCCTATGCTAAATTTTTGAAAGATACTGTGAAGAGGATGCTGAATGTGAAAAAGAAAGCCTTTCTAGCTGAACAAGTAAGTGTTATTCTTCAAAACAATAATGCTTTGAAATATAAAGACCCTGGTTGTCCTACAATTTCTTGCTTTATTGGTGAGCATAAAATTAAAAGAGCCTTACTTGATCTCGGTGCTAGTGTGAATTTACTTCCATATTCAGTTTTTTAGAGTCTCAATCTAGGTGAGTTAAAACCAACTTCTATATCTCTTTTACTTGCCGATAGATCTGTAAAAGTGCCTAGAGGAATAATTGAAGATGTGTTAGTACAAGTTGATAAATTCATTTATCTTAAGGATTTTATTGTCTTGGACACAGAACCTGCTGAAGCATGTAATTCATTTCCTGTTATTTTAGGACGTCCGTTTCTTGCAACCTCTAACGCATTGATTAATTGTAGGAATGGACTCATGAAGCTATCATTTGGAAACATGACATTGGAGATGAATATTTTCAACATTTACAAGCAACCTGGAGATGATAATGATTTACAAGAAGTAGATCATATTGACGAATTAGTTTATGATCAACTTGAATCTACTTTAAGTAAAAATGAGTTAGATGAATCTGAAGATTTGCAAATGATTTATTATAAGGAAGAAATCACGGACGAAACAAGCACCGAAAATGTTGATGCGCATCTTTTGTCAACAGTGGCAACAGATTCGACATCTGACATCACACCAATCGATGATTACTTTCCTAACGAATCCTTACTTTCTCTTAGTCCAATGCCTTGGTATGATAAAAATATTAATTTTCTTGCTTTAGGAGATTTGCCATCTGATTGGAGTACTCAAGACAAAGAAAAGTTTTTGAACGAAGTGAAGAATTTTTATTGTGATGACCCTAACTTATTCAAATATTGTCCTGATCAAATATTTCAAAGATTCATTCTCGACAATGAGGTAAGTAGTGTCATTAAACTTTGTCATTCTGAAGCATGTGGAAGTTATTTCTCGTCAAAAAAGACAGCTACAAAAATCTTTCAAAATGGATTTTATTGGCCCACCATGTTCAAGGACACGCATGCATTCTACAAAGCTTGTGAAAATTGTCAAAAGATTGATACTAGTCAAAAAGTTTTGTTTTATAATTCTCAACTCTATTCATTACCTAGAGAGCTAAGATCAAGATGGAACAATCCTTATGGGGCTTGTGATATTGAGAATTCAATGAATGACAATGTTTTTAAGGAAAATGGACATCGTTTGAAAGCTTACTTTAATAATTTTCCTAGTGAAAATGAATCAATTGGTGTGAATGATCTTGTAGATAAAGGTTGATTATTTTGTTTTTCTTACATTGTTTTTGTGTTTCTTTTTGAGTGATTTTTGCTAGTTTCTCTCATCCCGGTCAAATGGCGGACAACGGTACTCCGTGACTTAAGTCGGTTCTTTTAGTTTCCCACAATAACTGATATTTGTGTATATATTTGTGCAATTCTTTGAATCTCTCTTCCAATTCTCATTTGAAAATGGACACTAATCTTGAAAAATTGAAAAAGTATTTTCCCGCTCTGCCTCAGAATGCGATTACAAGAATTTACCGTGCTAGATGTGCAAGATTGAGATTGTTAATGAATCATGGAATTCTCGAAGATATTCGATGGTTGATTGAAGCAAAGGTCCGATTATCAGGTGAGTCCTGTAATTCCTTCATTTCACACATGCTTGGAACAGGTAAAAGCACTTTTGCAAAGAAACGTCGTGCAAAACGACTAGAAGTCTGTCATCGATGTGCTAGAAGGACTTGTAATACACAATGTCGTTCTTTAGGAATGGTATCTATAAACCGTGAAGATAAAATACAATTCATTAAGGATGGCCTGAGTAAGGAGTCTTTAGATAATCTTCTATTGACTCTTGAGACGCATCCTAGTGGAGATCTGCATCGTGTAATTCATGATTTATGGCCACTATTTCATAAAGAACATGATCGACTTAGTCTTGGGAATTTGACTAAAAAAGACCTTGTTTGCTAGTTTTTAAGAAAACTAGATGGGAAGCCTATCCCCGACCCATAGAGGGTGTTTAAGCCGTTCTTGAACGTAAAATCAAGGGAAGATGTGAGCCACAATCACAACTACCTGTACATACACATGCTTTTTCAAAAAGTAAATAAATAAATAAATAAAAAGAGAGAGAGTGTGTGTGAGACTCCAGCTGGCCTACATCTAGGTGTTATGATTGCCTTTCTAATTTCTCATCTATAAAACCCTCTCTTCCTTCCTTTCATTTCTACTCAACCATACATTCAACAAATACAGAAGTGTGTAGACATGGCAAGTTCCTCAGGTCATCAAATAAGAAATATTTGTGTTTTTGGTGGATCTAGTCCTAGTAAAGAAAAGGAGTTTTTAGAATCAGCAAATCATCTTGGTCAGGTGCTAGCTGAGAGAAAGATTCATTTAGTGTATGGGGGAGGCAGTCTTGGGTTAATGGGAGGTGTGTCAATAGCTGCATTTTTAGGAGGTAGTCAAGTTTTGGGGGTCGTCCCTAAAGCTTTGGCACAAGGGGACATCATTGGAAAAACAATTGGAGAGGAACTTCAGGTCTCCACAATGTCAGCTCGAATGAATGCAATGCTTAACCATGTTGATGCCTTCATTACTTTACCAGGTGGTCTAGGCACATTGGAAGAGATCTTTCATATTTCCTCTTGGGCTCAACTGCACATTCACCATAAACCCATAGGTTTGTTAAATGTTAATGATTATTATGATAAATTATTGTCTTTTCTTGATCATGCTGTGGAACAGGAATTTCTAACATCTTCTGCACGACAAATCATAATCTCTGCTGCTACTGCTGAACAATTGATTGACCAACTACAATCTTTCATTCCTGTGATTGATCCTTCCATAAGTCGCATAAATTGGTCATCTAAGGAAAGCCGTAAAAAGCTTAGATTGGATTTGAGCCTTCATTTGTGAATTTTTGTGTCTTTTGGTTTTATTATTGTGTTTTGGTATTTCTTATTTTTGTTTTAGTGTGTTTCAGGTTTGTCGGTGTTCGTTATTTTAGGTGATATCTTCTATACTCTATCTTTCTACCTTAAAATATTGAGGACAATGTCTCGTTTTGGTTGGGGGGAGAGGGTAGTAGTTGATAAAAAAAAAAATTGTTTTTCATTTCATAAAGCATGTGCATAATTGTTGTTACTAGGATGGCAGAGTAAAGGAGCTCTTTTGTTAAAGTGACTCTTGAGACGCATCTTAGTAACCATTCTTAACAAGGTCTATTATAATACTTCTTGAAATATTCAGGTTTACAAACTCTCGCATTGTTATCACTTAATTCTGCTCACATTCTTATTTAAATGTATTCTTAAACCTTAATTTACACACACACACTTTAACATATGATTGTGGGTTGCATATTGGATTATTACATTATTTATGCTCTTTTGTTAAAGGTAACAACTAAGGGAAAGGGATTGTATATAATTAAGAAAAAAAAACATGAAAAAAAAGAAAAAAAAAGAAAAAAGAAAAAATAATGATAATAAAAATGTAGATAAGTTTGGTTTCGTAGCCTCCCTAACCTAAGCAATTAAGCCCGAAGGGGTGTTTTAACACCTAATACCCTAAAGTCAACTGACTTGGGAGCTATTGGCCCAACGCTTGTTACATGGGTTGAGGAGAAAAGCTTAAGGGAATCAAACATTGCACTATCTACATATCAGTATCTGCGACCCGAGTTACTAAGCTCGTAGGGGTGTCTTAACACCTAATGCCCTAAGACCAACTGGTCTGGGAGTCATTAGCTGAAAGCTCGTTACATGGGTTAAAGATGCATGATGTTTTTAAAGTATATGTATATAGAGTTAAAAAAAAAAAAAAAGACAAAAATAGTAATCCCAACCCAAGGAAGTTAACCTTAAACATTAGAACAAAAATTTTGTTTTCTTCCAAGAAAAGCCCCATAATTATGTGTTGATACATTGAGCACAAAAGAAAGGTTTATTAATATCTTGTTAAGAGGTATTGAGCAGATATATAAATTTAATGAGAGTTTGTTTATCTGGATAGACTAATGGAAGTTAAATGATGAATACCTTGCTTTGTGAAATTTGCAAATTTGTTTTCTATTTTAACGCTTTGATTACTAGGGACTAGTAATAAGCTGGTTGGGGGGTGTGATTAGTACTTAAAAGTGCATTTTTATCATGGTTTTATATCATCATTTTGCACTTGAAGTATCAATAACTCCTTAACTAAAATATGTTTTATAATAATGTATCTAATAATATAAGATACCTATAATTTATGGTAAATGTCTATTTTTAATGCAGGCCTATCACATAAATGAAAGGATTGATTGATGACTTGAAGAACTTAAATTGCAAGGATAAAGAGATGGCCAAACTTAGAAAAGAGATGTCGGTGCAATCCAAACCGGAACACTGTTCGGTAATTGGGTCATATCTGGAGCTACAGATCTCAGATTTAGGTCCAATTTATATGGATGGAAAGGTAAGACATAGGCCTACAACTTTCATATGGAGCCCAAGATCTAAAAAGGCCATTATCAAGTCCAAATTGTAGCAACAACAAAGAAGCCCGAATCTGTCTTCCAGCCCGAGCACTATTCGGTATTTTGGCCATATCTGGAGTTCTAGAAGTCCAAATGAGCTGAAATTTTTACACAAGAAAGCTGAGACAATTGCCTACAACTTTCATGTTTACAACTGGCTCCAATTTTGACGTTATCAATGACGTTTTGGGCAGACAAGAGAAGATAAGGATTGTCACCAAGTCAAAAGTTGGTCACCCACTTATCAATTAGTCATCAAATCAATAGTTCCCATTTTTGGCCTATAAAAGGAGGCATTTGCCATGCATTTAGGCATCTTGATTTCCAGATCAAGATCATGCTCTTCCTTTCTCTCTTTGTATTTTTTATGCTTTGTTTTCATTAATATTAAGTTTATGCCTTTCATTTCCTTTCCTTTACTTAGTTAACTTTTATGTTCTTATTTTGTTTATCTATTTTGCTTTCTTTCATTATGTCTAGCTAAGTTAATTATGTCAAGGTGAAAAGGTTACACTAATGGTGTAAGAATAAGTATAATGTAAACTTAATATGGACTTTAATGTTTGATACTAACATGTTTTATATTTGCTATCTTGTTCACTCTTTAATACTTTGCTTGTTAAATGACTAATCTTGATTTATGTTGTATAACACTTGGTACAACAAATGCTTGGCACTTTCATAGCCCATAATGTATGGTATAACCGACACCTGAGCTATGAAAGGAACTTGATTTGTTGTTAACATAAGTTATAATCATGAATGCTTGACGAGATTTACAAGTATTAGCATTAATTGAATAAGATGACTAATGTAATCATGTTAACAATATATAATCTGATTGGAACCTCCTTTGTGTGTGGTTTCCAATTCAATAATAAGAGTTTATACTATACTTGTTTGATATACCATTAGTGGAACCTCTAACCTTGACATTTGTTATTATCATTGTTTAATCGTTACATTAATATTCCATCTCAAAGTTCTCATCATCTTCTTCTTCTTCTCTTTCTTTATTATTATTATTATCTTCCTTAGGTGCATTATGTTACATTAATAGTAGTACAAAAAGGCTTTTATAAACTAAGAATTCTTGGCACCAAGAATGAAGCCACATCTGGCTTTAGGAAAGAAGTAAGTTAAACTTGGATATAATTAAAATGTTATGTTGGAAACAAGATGAAACGTTGTATTGAGAACAAAATGGAATATAAATAAAATGCCTTATAGAAGAAGGTTTGATAGTGCAATAATCATCTTTATTTTTTAAATGTGAAATCAATATAGAATTGGGGAAACCTAAGAGAAAATTCAATCTTCTTGCAACAATTTCCCTTCTATCAAAGCTTCCTTATCCTCAAGGGAGAGTTGGGGAAACCTAAGAGAAAATTCATCCAAGAACTCTCATGTTGCCTCTACAAGTGAAAAACCTTTCTAATGAACCAATATTTAGGTTGTTATTTGATTCCTTCTTTTTGTCATTCTTCTGTCAATTATAGCTTGGGGCAGGAGAGCTTGATCATTGTCATTGATAAAAATAGACAAGGTAGCTTGTTTGATGTTATAACCTACATGTTGCTTTAGTTGAGAGATATGAAAGACAAGATGATGACGATAGTAAATGGCAAGTCCAATTTATAAGTTATTGTCCTAGTTTTCTCCATTACTTGGTAAGGCCCATAATATTTTGTTGCAAGTTTATGATATTGTCTTTAAGCAATTGATTTTTGTTTATATGGCTGAAGTTTAATGTAAACATAGTCACCAACCTTGAACTCTTTATCACTGCATTTCTTATTTGCTAATTGAGACTTGTGTCATCTATAATTTATCTATAATGACCCTAAGCATGTCCTCTCTTTTGGTTAAAAAAATAATCTATTGCTTCTAAAGCACAATCTTTTGAAAGGTATGGAATGTGGATTGGAGGTTTCAATTTGTATAGGACTTTATAAAGAGTAACTCTAGTTGATGTGCAGTAGTTAGTATTGTATCACCACTATGTTAATTCTAACAATCTAGACCATTAGTTGGGATTGTCTTTTGTCATACAACTTAGGTATTGTTCCAGATATTTATTAACCACTTCTATTTGCCTATCAGTTTGAGGGTAATAGGCTATTAAATAATGTAGATTCACTTCTTAATTGATAAACAGTTCCTTTTAAAAATGACTTTGAAACACAGGATCTCAATCACTTACAATGATTATTGGGGATCCATAGAGTTTATAGACATTGTCTATGAATATTGTAGCTACTATTATAGAAGAATAAGAGTGATTTATTGCCATTAAATGGACATATTTGTTGGACCGATCAACCACCACATAAATCACTTCTTTACCATTTTATTTTGGAAATCCCTCAATGAAATCCATATTAATGTTAGTGAAGGGGGCATAGGATATTGGTACAGATTGAAGTAAAACAGGAGTAAGCACATTTTTAGTTTTATTCCTCTAATATACTAAACATTCCCTCATAAATTACCTCACTTGCCCTTGTTGTCGCTTCCAATAGTATATATTGCCCATCCTTTTTGCTTTCACTGTGGCTCTAGAATACCCTCTTATAGGGTAGGGTCATTTCCAACCATTATTTTTCCCTTCATACTTAAGTGATTATTCACCCATCTATAGTGCGGGTAAGTAGTTAGATCCTTCTTCAAGTCCTAAATGATAGCTTGTATGGATGTATCTTTCTCCTAAGCTTTTTGAATTTCCTCTATAACATTAGTAGAAAACGTTGACATTGCCAACTCATGATGGGGTATCAGCTACAATGTTCTCCTTTCCCTTTTTATATTTAATTTTGTAGTCAAAACCTAGCAACATGGCTAGCTATAGGTATTGAAAAAGAGTAGATACCTTTTAATGCGTTAAGTATTTGAGGTTGACATGGTCTGTATGTATTTTGAAATGCCTTCCCATAGATAATGCTTCCATTTAGTTATAACATGCAAAATTGTCATCATTTCCTTTGAAATTTGTTGCCTAGGTCTCAAAATCTTATTGATTTATGCTATTGGATAGCCTTCCTACATTAATATTTCCCATATTCCTTAACTAAAAGCATTAGTTTTTATAATGAAGAGCTTACTTAGGTTAGGCAAAGCCAACACTTGAGGGTTGATCACAACTAATTTGAGATCATTAAAAGCCTTAATAGCTTCTTTAGACTAACTGAAGGCATATTTATTCAATAAGTTGGTGAGGGGTTTGTATATGGATCCATACTTCTTCACAAACTTTCTATAACCTGTAAGGCCTAAGAACCCTCTTAAGTACTCTAGGTTCTAAGTTGTAGGCCAATGATTAGTACTTAAAAGTTTATTTTTTTCAAGGTTTTATATCATCATTTTGTATTTGAAGTATCGATAACTCCTTAACTAAAGCATGTTTTATAATAATATATCAAATACTATAAGATACCTTTAATTTATGGTAAATATTTATTTTAAATACAGGCCTATCACATAAATGAAAGGATTGATTGATGAATTTAAGAACTGAAATTGAAAGGATAAAGAGATGGCCAAAC
>NW_011501693.1:9083-9325 GCF_000495115.2 Populus euphratica
AAAAAAGGGCACTTTTAAGTCTAAATTATAGCAACAACAAAGAAGTCTGAATTTGTACTCTAGCCCGAGCACTATTCAGTGTTTAACCCATATCTAGAGTTTTAGAAGTCTAAATGACCTCAAGTTTTTACCCTAGAAAGTTGAGACAATTTTCTACAACTTTCATGTTTTCAAGTGGTTCCAACTCGTTTTTACCCTAGAAAGTTGAGATAATTTTCTACAACTTTCATGTTTTCAAGTGG
>NW_011501693.1:9611-12764 GCF_000495115.2 Populus euphratica
TTGTTATTGTTGTTGTTGTATTATTGTTATCTATAATTTATACAATTAACCTCTCTATGGTTCGACCCTAGTCTTGTCAGGTTATTTATTACTTTGACATTCCTACATTTGGAAGAAGACATCAATCTTTTGGTTGTGTTAGCCAATTCATAATTGCTTGGATTTTCTAAGGTTCAATAACCATTCCCATTAATAATATGGCTCAGGTACTCAACTTGGTGACTCCCATAAACACATTTTCTTTCCTTGGCAAGTAATTGGTGAGACTTAAGTAGCTTAAAGACTAACTTGAGATGCTTACAGTGGTCAGCTATAAAATTGTTGCAGATTAGAATGTCATCGAAGAAGACTAGAATGAACTTCCTAAGGTATACCTTGAACATGTCATCCATGAGACTTTGAAATATGGTAAGAGTATGGGTGAGGCCAAATGGCAAGACCATAAATTCATAATGACTATTGTGGGTTTTAAAAGTAATTTAATACATATATTTACAAATCATTTTGATCTAATGGTATCTTGACCTCAAATCAATCTTAAAGGATACAATAATTCCACTAGTTCTTCTAATCGTACTTCAACTATTAGAATAGAAAACTTGTCCTTAATAGTGAGTTTATTAAGATCCTTATAATTCACGCAAAGTCTCTAAAAAGTATCCTTCTTTTAAACTAATACCATAAGTGAAGCAAAAGGACTTGTGTTGTGTTGAATAACATATGAATCCAACATTTCAATGACCATTCTTTCTACTACATCCTTCTGGACACTAGAGTAACAATAAGACCTCGGGTTTATAGGTTGTACCTTTCTAAAGATGAATAGAATGGTCACGAACCCTAGATGGTGGCAAGCCTTTTTGTAACGACTCGGCTTTTTCAAGGCTAAAATAGCTGGATGTTTTTTTCATTCAGTTTCTAGATTTTTTTCACCATATCATTCTTAAGATTTATCATTGCATTCTGTTCATTAACAAGGCATAATCTATGTAGGATAATGTAAATCAGCATTCCTATAGAACGGATCCTTAATACAGGTGCCCATAATATTATTTTTTTCATACTTATAGGTTTACATTACATCATATCGACGTACTTATAAATTCACGTTCTTGTTCTAATCATGTCATCATCACAAATTCATATAAGAGTGTCAAACAACAAGTTACACAACTAGTACTTTTATTATCCTAACCGCATGTAACTTTCACAACACGACATCCTCATTAGATGAATACCTCATATGAATATTCATACATATCATATCAACTTGTTCATATATTCACATCCGTGTTCCATTTTAATTTTTCATTACTAGTTCTTACAAAAAGGATCGGACAACTAATTGAGTGATTAACAGTCCATTAATGCAAAACTCATATCACCCATAACATATGAATATATATATTTTTTCAAAATATATGAGCCACGAAATGAACTTCCTTACAAACCATGTTGGTATAAGTCCCTGTTACAACACAAGGTAATTTCAAGCATTATAGGCAATTTAAGAAAACATAATAAAACAATATTAATGCTACATTTCATTCATGGACCAAAAAAGCATGATTCTTTCATTTCACCTTCCTTATGTAAATACCACCATTAATAATTCGTCAATCACCTAGGCGAATTACACAATCATTCATCTCAAATACAGTTAGCCGAACTAATGTTATTCTCTATTTAAAGCATAACAATCATAGTTATTTTATATACTTCGTATATGCAAAACGTAGTATACATGAACGGATCAATTCTTAAAATTAACTCATAACACTCAAATCTGACTATCCTTTTAGGATGCCATTAGTCGAAGCTAATTATTTATTCATCCAAATCATCCACTTAGGTTGTTATTGGCATAAGTTAGTCATTTACTCATCCTAGTCATCCAATTAGGGTGCCATTAACCATAACTAATCATTTGTTCATTCTGGTCATCCACTTAGGATACTATTAGTCGAAGCTAGTCATTTATTCATCTTGATTATTAATTAATACTTCAAAGTATATTCTTATTAAGGCTTTATATCATCATATTGCACTTAAAATATCATTAAATTCCCTAACCTAAGCATATTTTATAATAACAAGTATTATAATATAAGATAGCTTTAATTTATGGTAAATGCTCATTTTAAATACAAGCATATCTCACAATTCAAAGGATTGATTGATGTGATTAACTATTGAAAGTGAAAGAACCAAGAAAAGGCTAAGCTTAGAAAAGAGATGTTAATTCAATTCAAACTAAAACATTATTCAGTCATTGGGTAATATATGGAGTTGTAGATCTAGGATTTTAAATTGGTTTATATGACTAGAAAGCTAAGACATAAACTGAAAATATTTATGAGAGTTTAAAACTCAATTCTGCCATTTAAAAGTTCAAATCTTAGCATCAAAAGAGAAATCTGAATTTGTTCTGCAGCCTAGACATTGTTTTGTGTTTAACACACATCTCGAGTTCTAGAAGTCCAAATAACTTCATTCTTGTTTTGTTGGAAAGATGAGATAATTTTTCAGAACTTTCATGAAGACTATCTATCTATTCATATTCTAATGTTAATAGTGATGTTTTTTGTAAACAAGAAGATAAGGATTGCTATCAATTCAAGAGGTGGCCATCTACTCAATAATTAGTCATCAAATCAATTGTTGCAAATTTTAGCCTATAAAAGAAGGCATTTTCCATGCATTTAGACATCTTGGTTTTCAAATTAAGATCATATTCTTGCTTTTTTTATATATATTTTTGTAATGCTTAAGTTTTGCTTTCATTAATCTCTTATTTATACCTTTCATTTCCTTTACTATACTCATAAAATCATGTTCACCTCATGTTTATTTATGTTTCTCCTCTTTATTATGTTTAGCTAAGTTTATTATGTCAAGATAAAGAGGTTTCACTAATGGTGTTAGGATAAGTATAATATATATTGATTAGTACTTAAAAGTGCATTTTTATCATGGTTTTATATCATCATTTTGCACTTGAAGTATCAATAACTCAACTAAAATATGTTTTATAATAATGAATTGGATGAAACTGAAGATTTGCAAATGATTTATTCTGAGGAAGAAATCACAGATGAAAAACGCACCAAAAATGTTGATCCGAATCTAGTAATAAGCTGGTTGGGGGGTGTG
>NW_011501693.1:17988-22799 GCF_000495115.2 Populus euphratica
CCAGGTTATTTATTACTTCGACACTCCTGCACTTGGGAGAAGACATTAATCTTTTAGTCGTGTCATATATTCAATACGAACTTTAATGATTATATCCTAAATAAACTTACTATTAACATATCTTTTTTTTTTATCATATTAATTCTTAATACCTTAATTGTTAAATATTTAATATAGATTTGTGTTGTACAAGTGCTTGACACAACAAATGCTTAACACTTTCATAGCTAACTATATGGTATAACTTATACTTGTGCTATAGAAGAAACTTGATTTGCTGTTAATATACGTTAGCATCATAAATTTCTGATAATATTTAAAAGTTTGGTGTTACTTAAAAACATAATAAATATGATTGATTGGTACTTAAAAGTGCATTTTTATTAACGTTTTATATCATCATTTTGCACTTGAAGTATCAATAACTCCTTAACTAAAACATGTTTTATAATAATAAGTCTAATACCATAAGATACCTTTAATTTATAGTAAATGTTCATACTAAATGCAGGTCTATCATATAAATTGAAGTACTAGAATTGAAAGGACAAAGAGAGGGTGAAACATAGAAAAGAGATACTTGTGCAGTCTAAACTAGAATAGTGTTTAGTAAATAGGTCATATCTGGAACTATATATCTTAGATTTAGGTCTGCTTTATATGGATAGAAAGTTAAGACATAGGCCTAAAACTTTCATAAGAAAGGCAAATCAATTTTGCTATTTGGAAGTCCAAATCTTAGCAACAACATAAAAGTACGAATCTGTCCTGCAGCCCAGACACTGTTCAGTGTTCAACCTATTTCTCCAGTTCTAGAAGTCCAAATGACCTCAATTTTTTTTTTTGGAAAGCTGAGATAATTTTCTAGAACTTTTATGTGGAAAGATGGTTCAAATTTTGACATTATCAATGATGTTTTGTTTAGATAAGAAGATAAGAATTGTCACCAAGTCAAGATGTGGCCACCCATTTAACAATTATTCATCAAATTAATAGTTCTAAATTTTAGCCTATAAAATAAGGTATTTTCCATGCATTTAGGCATCTTGGTTTTCAGATCAAGATCATGCTCTTGCTCTCTCTTTATTGTAAAGCTTAAGTTTTACTTATAGTAATCTCTTGTTTATGCATCTCATTTCTTTTCCTTTACTTAGTTAACTTTTATCTTATTTGTGTTCTTATCTTATTTATTTATGTTTCTCTCTTTTATTATGTTTAGTTAAGTTTATTATACAAGTTAAAAAGGTTACACTAATGGTGTAAGAATAAGCATGGTGTAAACTCAATATGGACTTTAATGTTTGATACTAACATATTTTATATTTGTTTTGTTCACTTTTAATACTTTGCTTGTTAAATGGTTAGTCTAGATTTGTATTGTATAACACTTAGTACACCAAATACTTGACACTTTCATAGCCTAGCTATATGGTATAACCAATATTTGTGCTATGAAAGGAACTTGATTTGTTGCTAACATAAGTTGTAATCATGAATACCTGATAATATTTACATGTATTCGCATTATTCAAATAAGATAAGTAATGTAATCATGTTAACAATTTATAATCTGATTGAAACCTCCTTTGTGTGTGGTTTTCAATTGAGTAATAAAAAGAGTTTATACTATACTTGTTTGAAATACCATTAGTGAATCATATAATCTTGACATTTATTGTTATCATTGTTTAATCCTCGTATTAATCTTCCATCTCAAAGTTCTCATAAACTTCTTCTTCTTCTTTTTCTTCTTCTTCTATTATAATTATTATTACTACTATTACTACTTTTATTATTATTCTTGTTGTTAGATTGTTGTTATGACTGAAAAAAAACGACTTCTATTATAATTATTATTACTACTATTACTACTTTTATTATTATTCTTGTTGTTAGATTGTTGTTATTTGTAATTTATACAATTAACCTCCCTATGATTCGACCCCAGTCTTGCTGGGTTATTTATTACTTCGACACTCTTGTATTCGAGAGAAAACATTAATCTTTTGGTCGTGTCAATGATTATTTTAACAATTTATAATGAGTTATTAATAACAAATCATCTGATTGGAACCTTTTTTTATGTGTAGGTTCCAATTGAGTAATAAAGGATTTATATTACATTTATTTTTAATATCATTAATGGATCCTCTAACTTTGACATTTGTTTTTATCATTGTTTAATCCTCATATTAATCTTACATCACAAAGTCCTCTTTAACTCACCATCATCATCATTATTTATAATTTAAATAGTTAACCTCCATATGATTCAACCCTGGTCTTGTCAGGTTATTGATTACTTCGACACTCCTACATTTGGAAGAAGATATTAATATTTTAACCGTGTCAATTATCCATTTAGGATGCCCTTTACCTAAGCTAATTAATCTTTTAACGGTGTCAATTATCCATTTAGGATGCCCTTTACCAAAGCTAATTATTTATTCATTCTGGTCGTCCCCTTAGGATGCCATTTCACTTAAGCCAATCAATCACTTGTCCCAGTCATTCGAATTCCATTATTCAAAGTTAATCATTTATTCATGTGGATTATCCATTTAAGATGCCATTTATCGAAGCTAATAATTTATTCATTCTGGTCATCCCTTTAGAATGCCATTAGCCAAAGCTAATCACTCACTTGTCCTAGTCATCCATTCTGATGCTATTAGCCGAAGCTAATAATTTGTTCATCCTAATCATCCGTTTTGGATTCTATTAGCTAGATCTAATTAATCATTTATCATGGTCATTCACTTGGATGTTATTAGACGAAACCAATTAATCATTTGTTCATCCCGGTCATCAGCTTTGGATGTCATTACCTGAAGCTAATCAATCTCGGTCATCCATTCACATGTCATTAGTCAAAACTAATCAATCATCTGTCCCGGTCATCTATTTAGACATCATTAGCCGAAGCTAATTATTTGTTCATTCCAATCATCCACTTAGGATGCCATTAGCCGAAGCTAATTATTTACCCATCCAATCATCCACTTAGGATGTTATTAGCCAAAGCTAATTATTTATGAATCCCAGTCATCCACTTAGGATGCTGATTGTGCATCAAAAGTGTCATTAAGTCTCTTATTTTACATATGTATTTATTGTTTTTATTTGGTTGTTTTTATAATAATTGATGTGTTTTTTAGTAATGAAGTTTGTTTTAAAGTTTCGATAGGTTTTTGGAGCTTAAATGAATTAATTCACAAAATTCAACGTCGGAATTCAGAACAAAGAATTGAAGAGACATTTAGTTGAAGATTGAAGCAAATCTTGGTTCAAATAAGTGCTCCAAATTTGTCCCAAAAATCAATTCTATTCCAATTCTAGAAAAGAATATCATATGATTTATTTCAAGCCCAAACTTGCCTTATGTTGTGTGCAAACTTCAACCATTAAACACTCAAGGTTTCAATGTCAATCTTAGCCCAAATAATAAGTACATTTGTATACTTATTTGATGCTCAAATTCAGCCCAAAAATCAGCCCCAAATCAGCCCTAAATCAACCCCAAATCAACCCAAACACAATCCATGATCTTACATGTCCACACAACAAATAACAATTGATTTATTTTGGGCAATCCATTGATCCAAGAAGGCAAGCACATGGATGGAAAGCTGGAGGGGATATTTTAACATTATTTTGGGTCAAAAAGAAGAAGGAGACACCTCATAAATGAGGAAGAAAAACGTGCACCAAAGTAGTTGTAAAGCTGTCTTGATTTGATTTTTCAGAACACCTTTCGGTGTTTTGCCCATAACTTTTGACTCAGGTGTCCAAATGAGCTGTTCTTTAATGATCTGGAAAGGTGACAGAATTGCCTATAAATATGTCTCTAATAGACTTCTCCAAAAAAAGCTTCTAAGAGGGTCGAATTGCTGTCCAAAGTTAGAGTCAGATTTGTGTCCGAATTTTTTCTGAAATTGTATTGTGTTCTTCTTTATAGATTTCGGTTCTTTAGTTTGTAAAACTTATTTTTTCAGTTGGATTCAAGTTCTTTCATGTTTATTGAAGTGTTCTTATATATAATCATGGTTGGCTAAACTCTTTCTTGGATCCAAATCAAGGATAATGGTGATTGAGGTGAGTTCTTTAGGATATGAATGAATCTTAATGTTTATCTTCTTATTTTCTTCATGAATGATTTATTATTGTAAAGAAATTTTAGAAATCATTTAGGTAATGTTATAATCTTGAATTTTTATGCACAAACTTTAGTTTTGGTATAGAGATTGCTTGATTCAATGTCTTACTTAATATGAAAGTACTTGTTCATTCTTAAGCAATAATCAATCTTCATCTTTCTAATCTTCATTGTAATATCTTCTGATCTAATATCACCATCATTGATATTAGGTTGAGTTATCTTATATATGTTGAAGAAATCACCAATACATCACCATTAAAATTGATTTGGACCAAGACTTACTTTTCTTGTCATTTAAAATCTATTTACATTTTTTTTTTATCTTTAAAAACAAATCCATCAATTATTTTCAACCAAGTTATTGTTAATTTAATTTCTCTTGAGTTTTTTTTTGTTACTTAGCTTAATTTCCAGATCTAGCTCTCTGTGGATATGACCTCGATCTTACCGAGTTAATTGCTACATCGCACACTCGTGCACTTGCGAGTTAAAACAAGCCGATCATAAAAAGCGGTCAAGCAATTTTGGCGCCGTTGCCGGGGAGCTAGCAAGCAAAGGTAACAAATTTAGATTTGATTATTGGAAAACTAAAAAAAAATCATATAAAAAAAATCAATGGGCTGGTTTTACCGCCTAAAAAAAAAAAATTACC
>NW_011501693.1:23025-29648 GCF_000495115.2 Populus euphratica
GGTATTACCGCCTTTGTTTTTTTTATTAATGCTTGTTATAACTATCTTTTAATGTTTATTGTTTTTATTTTTCTTATATTTATTGTCTAAAGTGCTTGGTCTGTATTACCGCCTCTTGTTTATTTCCTTTTTATTTTGTGGTTTTGTTATGATTATTTTTCTTATATTTATTGTTTGAAGTGCTTGGCCGGTATTACCGCCTTTTGTTTATTCAAGCTTGTTATAATTATCTTTTAATGTTTATTGTTGTTATTTTTCTTATATTTATTGTTTGAAGTGTTTGGCCGGTATTACCGCCTTTTGTTTATTCAAGCTTGTTATAATTATCTTTTAATGTTTATTGTTGTTATTTTTCTTATATTTATTGTTTGAAGTGTTTGGCCGGTATTACCGCCTTTTGTTTATTCAAGCTTGTTATAATTATCTTTTAATGTTTATTGTTGTTATTTTTCTTATATTTATTGTTTGAAGTGTTTGGCCGGTATTACCGCCTTTTGTTTATTCAAGCTTGTTATAATTATCTTTTAATGTTTATTGTTGTTAATAGTGTTTATTAGTTGGAGAGTGAATTTCTTAATTTGTTGTATTTTTATTTTTGAGCTATTACTTTTATTTGCAATTTTTTTTCTTTTTCTTTCCTTTCCTTTCATATTCATATAATTGTTATATTATTATTATTATTTTATCATGGCTAATGTTGAAGATGTAGAGGGTGAAGGGAGTGTTCAAGGTAATGGACCTCCACAATTCAATGATCAACCTAATTTTCGAACTCTTAGAGAGTATCTTCACCCGGCTAGACAAAGTACACCTTCGTGTATTATCTTACCTCTTAACCAACAAGCTTTCAATTTGAAACTGGGCATGATTCAACTTCTTCCCACATTTCATGGTATGGATTCTGAAAATCCATACATACACATTAAAGACTTTGAAGAGGTATGTAATACTTTTATTGATAAAACATGCATAGAGGAAACCATTCGGCTTAAATTGTTCCCATTCTCTCTAAAGGATAAAGCCAAGCTTTGGCTAAACTCCTTGCGTCCTAGGTCTATAGGTACATGGAGAGAAATGCAAGCTGAATTTTTGAAAAAATACTTCCCCACTCATAGGACAGCAGCTTTACAACGTCAAATGATGAATTTTTCTTGTAGTCCAAATGAGTCATTTCACCAAGCTTGGGAAAGGTTCAAAGACTTGTTAAATGCATGCCCTCATCATGGTTTTGAGATGTGGAGGTTAGTGAGTTTCTTTTATGACTCTCTTACCGCAGATTTTAAAAAGCTAGTGTCTTTATCGAGTGATCTTAAGTATGCATTTCTAGGGGAAGATGAATCATATCCTATTGTGATCTCATCAAAACTTAGCATAGAGCAAGAACACAAACTTTTGAGAGTGGTGAGAAAACACAAGAAAGCAATTGGGTGGAAAATTACTGACTTGAAAGGAATTAGCCCTCTTTTATGTACACTTAGAATCTATCTTGAAGAAGAGGCTAAATCTGTGAGGCAAATGCAAAGACGATTGAACCCAAACATGAAGGAAGTAGTGAGAGGTGAAGTGCTTAAGCTACTTGATGCAGGTATCATTTACCCTATTGCAAACTCAAAATGGGTTAGTCCAACCCAAGTTGTCCCAAAAAAATCTGGAGTCACGGTAGTGAAGAATGAAAATAATGAGCTAGTACCAACTAGAATCCAAACTGGATGGCGTATGTGCATTGATTATCGTAAATTGAACATGGTGACTAGGAAGGACCATTTTCCGCTTCCATTTTTAGACCAAGTGCTTGAAAGAGTAGCTGGAAGAGCTTTCTATTGTTTTCTTGATGGATACTCAGGTTACAACCAAATTGAGATTTCTTTAGAAGACCAAGAAAAAACCACTTTCACTTGTCCTTTTGGTACCTATGCTTATAGAAGAATGCCTTTTGGTTTGTGTAATGCACCAGCCACTTTTCAAAGGTGTATGATGAGTATCTTTAGTGACATGGTGGAAAATTTTTTGGAAGTTTTCATGGATGATTTTTTAGTTTATGGGGATTCTTATGAGTTGTGTCTAATGCATTTAGAAAAAGTTCTTGAAAGGTGTGAAGAGAGCAATCTTGTACTCAATTGGGAGAAGTGTCATTTTATGGTGACATATGGCATTGTTTTAGGTCACATTGTCTCTACGAAAGGGATAGAGGTAGATAAGTCAAAAGTGGAAGTCATTCAAAAATTAACTACCCCTAGGACTGTGAAAGATGTGAGATCCTTTTTAAGACATGCTGGGTTTTATCGAAGATTCATTCATTCTTTTAGTACCATTGCCAAACCATTGTGTAACTTGTTATCACAAGATGTCCAATTTGATTGGACATTAAAATGTCAAGAAGCTTTTGAAAAGCTTAAAGGGTTGTTGACCACTGCACCAATCATGCAAGCTCCTGATTGGTCCTTACCATTTGAATTGATGTGTGATGCTAGTGATTTTGCAGTTGGGGCTGTTTTAGGGTAAAGAAAAGACAAGAAACCTCATGTCATTTATTATGCTAGCAAGACTTTGAATGATGCTCAATTGAATTACACTACAACTGAAAAAGAACTCTTAGCTGTGGTCTTTGCATTAGACAAGTTTAGGTCTTATTTGGTTGGATCTCTTGTTATTGTTTTCACTGATCATGCAGCATTGAAATATTTGCTCACAAAACAAGATGCCAAACCACGTTTGATTCGATGGATCCTCCTACTCCAAGAGTTTAACCTTGAAATTCGAGATAAAAAGGGAGTAGAGAATGTAGTGGTTGATCATTTGTCTCGTCTTTCAAGCTATTAGACCATAATTGATGAATCTTCAATAAATGAACTCTTTGCTGATGAAAATTTATTTTGTGCAGGTACTGTCTCTTACATTGGTTCTCCATGGTATGCTGACATAGCAAATTACCTAGCCACAAGTCAGATTCCTTCTCATTGGTCTAAACTTGACAAACAAAAATTCTTGCGCAATGTGCGCATCTTTTTTTGGGATGACCCCTACCTATTTAAATATTGTCCTGACCAAATTATTAGGCGGTGCATCCCTGATCATGAAATTCCAAGGGTCATTAATTTTTGTCATGCATTAGCCTGTGGTGGGCATTTCTCTTCCAAGAAAACCATTGCCAAAATCTTGCAGTGTGGTTTTTATTGGCCTACCATGTTTAAAGATGTTCATGCCTTCTGTGTTGCATGTGACTGATGCCAACGACTAGGTAGCCTCACTAGGCGTAACATGATGCCCCTTAACCCCATCCTTGTTTTGGAAATATTTGATTGTTGGGGGATTGATTTCATGGGACCTTTTCCAAGTTCATTTGGTTACCAATTCATCCTTGTAGCTGTTGATTATGTGTCTAAATGGGTGGAGGCCATTGCATCTCGAACCAATGACCATCGAGTTGTGGTCAAATTCTTGAAAGAAAATATTTTCTCTCGTTTTGGCATGCCCCGGGCTATGATTAGTGATGGGGGAAAACATTTTTGTAACAAGCCCGTTGGGATTTTGATGAGAAAATATGGTGTAATTCACAAGGTCAGTACCCCCTATCACCCACAGACTAGTGGCCAAGCTGAGTTGGCAAATAGGGAGATCAAGAACATTTTAGAGAAAACAGTCAATCCAAACCGTAAAGATTGGTCCCTACGACTAGTTGATGCTTTGTGGGCATATCGCACTGCTTATAAGACCTCTTTAGGAATGTCTCCTTATAGGCTAGTTTATGGAAAGCCTTGTCATCTCCCTGTTGAGATTGAGCACCGTGCATATTGGGCCATTCGGCAATTCAATGACAATGAAAATGAGGTTGGCAAAAATAGAAAGCTTCAATTGAATGAATTAGAGGAGCTAAGAAATGATGCATTTGAAAATGCAAAAATTTCAAAACATAAGATGAAAACTTTGCATGATAAACATATTCTTAGAAAATCCTTTCATGTTGGTCAAAAGGTTCTCTTGTATAATTCACGATTACATCTCTTTCCTGGGAAGTTGAGGACAAAATGGATTGGTCCATTTGTGATTAAATCCATCTCTGAGCATGGTGCATTTGAGGTAGAAAATCCCAAGAATGGAAATATTTTCAAAGTAAATGGTCATCGATTGAAACTTTATCTTGAAAATATTGTGGCTGAAGTTGAGACATTGGATCTTGAAGATCCAATACCATTGTAGTATCAAAAGTAATGAGTTTTTATTTTTATTTTTATTTTCATTTTCATTTTTTTCTTCTTTCTTCCATCTCTTATATTTTCTTGTTCATGCATTCGGGACAATGCATTATTTTAAGTTGGGGGGGTGTGAGGTTCTTTATTTTCAAAAAAAAAAAAACATCAATGTTTTCCTTTATGTTTTCTTTTAGTTGTGATATGCAGGTTAAAAAAAAAAAATCAAGCAAGAAGTCAGCTCATGCCCAATTCAATCAGACATTCATCCTTGAAAATAGAAGGGGAGTAACAATTTTCTAATCTTTATACTTTTCTTCTCTTTCTCTTTTACATTGAGGATAATGTAAAACTTAATTTTAGATATTTCATTATGTTGAATGCTTGAGATAACCATGCTTGTTAAAAAAAAAAAAAATACTTGCATTGGTGTGTGAATGAGACTTGTTTAGGATCATCATTACCTTTTTGGGTTCATTATTGTGTTGAACATTGCATGCTTTAATTTGGGATAGATAATATCTTATAAAGCAAGATATAGCATACTTTTTTTTAAGATTACTGAAGTACATCTTTCCTTGTAAAAGTTGTGTGAGTTGTGTGAATATGCATGAAAGATGAGTATGATGCTTTACTTGTGATTATCCCTTTTGATATAGTCCTAAACAAGGTTTAAGTAAATAGAGTAATAATCATTACATAAATAAATAAATAAATAAATGTGTACAAAGTTCTATCTACTCCAATGTCTTGAGTTGCTTAGTAACTAGGGGTATTCATCACAAATGTTTATCTTTACGTCAAACGGCAGCTTGAAATATGAGTATGCAAAGCATTTTAAGTTTGTGACTTTGTGAGTAACCGGGTGCATTCATCACAAATGTTTGTATTCGCGTCAAAAGGAAAGTGACAACTTAAAGACAAAGAATAAATCATATCTTCAAAAAAAAAAGAAAAAAAAAAAGAAAAAAATTTATATATAGATATTTCTCTAGTTTGCTACCTTGTTTGTGTTGGTGAGAAGGGAAGATTACAAGTTGAGTTTTCATATGAATCAATTATGTTGGTTGCATGATAAATATGACTGGATTTGGAAATTTTGTATAGATGTTTGATTTAGAGAATGTGAGTATGCTTATTTTTCTTTATTTGCTATTGTGTACACTAAGTTAAAGATACCAATGTTTGCATGATAGGTCCTTCAAGTGTGATGAATCGAGCCTAATTATGGTTGTTATTATTATTATTTTTATTTTAAAGGTTTTATGTTTTCTTTTGCTTGAGGACTAGCAAAATCTAAGTTGGGGGGTGTGATTGTGCATCAAAAGTGTCATTAAGTCTCTTATTTTACATATGTATTTATTGTTTTTATTTGGTTGTTTTTATAATAATTGATGTGCTTTTTAGTAATGAAGTTTGTTTTAATGTTTCGATAGATTTTTGGAGCTTAAATGAATTAATTCAGAAAATTCAATGTCGGAATTCAGAACAAAGAATTGAAGAGACATTTAGTTGAAGATTGAAGCAAATCTTGGTTCAAATAAGTGCTCCAAATTTGTCCCAAAAATCAATTCAATTCCAATTCTAGAAAAGAATATCATATGATTTATTTCAAGCCCAAACTTGCCTTATGTTGTGTGCAAACTTCAACCATTAAACACTCAAGGTTTCAATGTCAATCTTCGCCCAAATAATAAGTACATTTCTATACTTATTTGATGCTCAAATTCAGCCCAAAATCAGCCCCAAATCAGCCCTAAATCAACCCCAAATCAACTCAAACACAATCCATGATCTTACATGTCCACACAACAAATAACAATTGATTTATTTTGGGTAATCCATTAATCCAAGAAGGCAAGCACATGGATGGAAAGCTGGAGGGGATATTTTAACATTATTTTGGATCAAAAAGAAGAAGGAGACACCTCATAATGAGGAAGAAAAACGTGCACCAAAGTAGTTGTAAAGTTGTCTTGATTTGATTTTTCAGAACACCTTTCGGTGTTTTGCCCATAACTTTTGACTCAGGTGTCCAAATGAGCTGTTCTTTAATGATCTGGAAAGGTGACAGAATTGCCTATAAATATGTCTCTAATAGACTTCTCCAAAAAAAGCTTCTAAGAGGGTCGAATTGCTGTCCAAAGTTAGAGTCAGATTTGTGTCCGAATTTTTTCTGAAATTGTATTGTGTTCTTCTTTATAGATTTCGGTTCTTTAGTTTGTAAAACTTATTTTTTCAGTTGGATTCAAGTTCTTTCATGTTTATTGAAGTGTTCTTATATATAAAAGTATTAAAGAGTGAACAAGATAACCAATATAAAACATGTTAGTATCAAAAATTAAAGTCCATATTAAGTTTACACTATACTTATTTTTACACCATTAGTGTAACCTTTTCACCTTGACATAATAAACTTAGCTAAACATAATGAAA
>NW_011501693.1:29685-31504 GCF_000495115.2 Populus euphratica
ATAAATAAACAAAATAAGAACATAAATAAGATAAAAGTTAACTAAGTAAAGGAAAGGAAATGAAAGGCATAAACTTGATATTAATGAAAGCAAAACATAACTATTACAAAAAATACAAAGAGAGAAAGTAAGAGCATGATCTTGATCTGGAGACTGACACGACTAAAAGATTGATATCTTCTCCCAAGTGCAGGAGTGTCGAAGTAATAAATAACCCGGCAAGACCGGGGTCGAACCACAGGGAGGTTATTTGCACAAATTATAAATAACAATAATAAAACAACAATAACAACAACAACAACAATAATAATAATAATAATAATAGTAGTAGTAGTAGTAGTAGTAGTAGTAGTAGTAGTAGTAGTAGTAGTAATAATAATAATAATAATAATAATAATAATAATAATAATAATAATAAAGAAAGAGAAGAAGAAGAACATGATGATGATGAGAACTTAGAGATGAAATATTAATGTAAGAATTAAACAATAATAAGAAATAGAAGAAGAAGAAGAAGATGAGAACTTTGAGATGGAATATTAATGTAACGATTAAACAATGATAATAACAAATGTCAAGGTTAGAGGTTCCACTAATGGTATATCAAACAAGTATAGTATAAACTCTTATTATTCAATTGGAAACCACACACAAAGGAGGTTCCAATCAGATTATATATTGTTAACATGATTACATTAGTCATCTTATTCAATTAATGCTAATACTTGTAAATCTCGTCAAGCATTCATGATTATAACTTATGTTAACAACAAATCAAGTTCCTTTCATAGCTCAGGTGTCGGTTATACCATACAGTATGAATTATGAAAGTGCCAAGCATTTGTTGTGCCAAGTGTTATACAACATAAATCAAGATTAGTCATTTAATAAGCAAAGTATTAAAGAGTAAACAAGATAACAAATACAAAACATGTTAGTATCAAACATTAAAGTGCATATTAAGTTTACACTATACTTATTCTTACACCATTAATGTAACCTTTTCACCTTGACATAATAAACTTAGCTAGACATAATGAAAGAAATAAAAATAAATAAACAAAATAAGAACATAAATAAGATAAGAGTTAACTAAGTAAAGGAAAGGAAAATGAAAGGCATAAACTTGATATTAATGAAAGCAAAGCATAAACATTACAAAAAATACAAAGAGAGAAAGCAAGAGCATGATCTTGATCTGGAAACCAAGATGCCTAAATACATGGCAAATACCTCCTTTTATAGGCCAAAATTGGGAACTATTGATTTGATGACTAATTGATGAGTGGGTGGCCAACTCTTGACTTGGTGACAATCCTTATCTTCTCTTGTCTGCCCAAAACGTCATTGATAACGTCAAAACTGGAGCCAGTTGCAAACATGAAAGTTGTAGGCAATTGTCTCAGCTTTCTTGTGTAAAAACTTCAGCTCATTTGGACTTCTAGAACTCCAGATATGGCCAAAATACCGAACAGTGCTCGGGCTGGAAGACAGATTCGGGCTTCTTTGTTGTTGAGCAAAGTATTAAAGAGTGAACAAGATAACAAATATAAAACATGTTAGTATTAAACATTAAAGTCCATATTAAGTTTACATTATAATTATTCTTACACCATTAGTGTAACCTTTTCACCTTGACATAACTAATTTAGCTAGACATAATGAAAGAAAGCAAAATAGATAAACAAAATAAGAACATAAAAGTTAACTAAGTAAAGGAAAGGAAATGAAAGGCACAAACTTAATATTAATGAAAGTAAAGCATAAGCATTATAAAAAATACAAAGAGAGAAAGGAAGAGCATAATCTTGATCTGGAA
>NW_011501693.1:31566-35288 GCF_000495115.2 Populus euphratica
CTGGAAACGAAGATGCCTAAATGCATGGCAAATGCCTCCTTTTATAGGCCAAAATTGGGAAC
The DNA here is from genome assembly GCF_000495115.2 of Populus euphratica. Taxonomy (NCBI): domain Eukaryota; kingdom Viridiplantae; phylum Streptophyta; class Magnoliopsida; order Malpighiales; family Salicaceae; genus Populus; species Populus euphratica. The sequence continues at coordinate 31,629 of NW_011501693.1, forward strand.
TATTGATTTGATGACTAATTGATAAGTGGGTGGCCAACTTTTGACTTGGTGACAATCCTTATCTTCTCTTGTCTACCCAAAACTTCATTGATAACGTCAAAACTGGAGCTAGTTTCAAACATGAAAGTTGTAGGCAATTGTCTCAGTTTTCTTGTGTAAAAAATTCAGCTCATTTGGACATCTAGAACTCCAGATATGGCCAAAATACCGAACAGTGCTCGGGCTGGAAGACAGATTCGGGCTTTTTTATTGTTGCTATAATTTGGACTTGATAATGGCCTTTTTAGATCTTGGGCTCCATATAAAAGTTGTAGGCCTATGTCTTACCTTTCCATCCATATAACTTGGACCTAAATCTGAGATCTGTAGCTCCAGATATAACCCAATTACCGAACAGTGTTCCGGTTTGGATTGCACCGACATCTCTTCTCTAAGTTTGACCATCTCTTTATCCATGCAATTTAAGTTCTTCAAGTCATCAATCAATCCTTTCATTTATGTGATAGACCTGCTTTAAAAATAGACATTTACCACAAATTAAAGGTATCTTATATTATTAGATATATATTATAAAACATATTTTAGTTAAGGAGTTATTGATACTTCAAGTGCAAAATGATGATATAAAACCATGATAAAAATGCACTTTTAAGTACTAATCAGAGACCAAGATGCCTAAATGCATGCAAGTGCACCATCATGCATGGTCTAAGTACTCCATTACTGATTAGTACTTAAAAGTGCATTTTTATCATGGTTTCATATCATCATTTTGCACTTGAAGTATCAATAACTCCTTAACTAAAATATGTTTTATAATAATGTATCTAATAATATAAGATACCTATAATTTATGGTAAATATAAACGTCATTGATAACGTCAAAATTGGAGCCACTAAAAAACATAAAAGTTGTAGGCAATTGTCTTAGCTTTGTTGTGTAAAAAATGCAGCTCATTTTTACTTCTAGAACTCAGATATGGCCAAAATACTAAACAATGCTTGGGCTGGAGTACAGATTTAGGCTTTTTTGTTGTTGCTACAATTTGGACTTGAAAATGGCCTTTTTAGATCTTGGGCTCCATATGAAAGTTGTAGGCCTATGTCTTACCTTTCCATCTATATAAAGTAGACCTAAATCTGAGATTTATAGCTCCAGATAAGACCTAATTACCGAATAGTATTCTGGTTTGGATTGCACCGACATCTCTTTTCTAAGTTTGGCCATCTCTTTATCCTTTCAATTTCAGTTCTTAAATTCATCAATCAATCCTTTCATTTATGTGATAGGCCTGTATTTAAAATGAACATTTACCACAAATTAAAGATATCTTATATTATTAGATATATTATTATAAAACATGCTTTAGTTAAGGAGTTATTGATACTTCAATTGCAAAATGATGATATAAAACCTTGATAAAAATGCACTTTTAAGTACTAATCACACCCCCCAATCAGCTTATTACTAATCCCTAGTAATCAAAGCATTAAAATAGAAAAACAATTTGCAAATTCCACAAAGTAAGGTATTCATCATTTAACTTTCATTAATCTATCCAGATAAACAAACTCTCGTTAAATTTATATACCTGCTCAATACCTCTTAACAAGATATTCATAAACCTTTCTTTTGTGCTCAATGTATCAACACATAATTATGGGGCTTTTCTTGGAAGAAAACAAAATTTTTGTTCTAATGTTTAAGGTTAACTTTCTTGGGTTGAGATTATTATTTTTGTCTTTTTTTTTTAAATATATATACATATAATTTAAAAACATCATGCATCTTTAACCCATGTAACGAGCTTTCAGCTAATGACTCCCAAACCAGTTGATCTTAGGGCATTAGGTGTTAAGGCACCCCTACGAGCTTAGTAACTCGGGTCGCAGATACTGATATATAGATAGTGCAATGTTTAATTCCCTTAAACTTTTCTCCTCAACCCATGTAACAAGTGTTGGGCTACTAGCTCCCAAGTCAGTTGACTTTAGGGTATTAGGTGTTAAAACACCCCTTCGGGCTTAATTGCGTAGGTTAGGGAGGCTACGAAACCAAACTTATCTATATTTTTATTATTATCATGTTTTTATTTTTTTTATTTTTTTTTATTTTTTTTAATTATATACTATCCCTTTCCCTTAGTTGTTACCCTTAACAAAAGAACATAAATAATGTAATAATCCAATATGCAACCCACAATCATATGTTAAAGTGTGTGTGTGCAAATTAAGATTTAAGAATACATGTTAAATAAGTATATGAGTAGAATTAAATGATAACAATATGAGAGTTTGTAAACCTGAATATTTCAAGGAGTATTATGATAGACCTTATTAAGAATGGTTACTAAGATGCGTCTCAAGAGTCACTTTAACAAAAGAGCTCATTTACTCTACCATCCTAGTAACAACAATTATGCATATGCTTTATGAAATGGAAAACAATTTTTTTTTTATCTACTACTACCCTCTCCCCCCAACCAAAACGAGACATTGTCTTCAATGCTCTAAGGTAGAAAGATAGAGTATAGAAGATATCACCTGAAATAACGAACAGTGACAAACCTGAAACACACTGAAACAAATATAAAAAACAACAAACATAATAATAAAACCAAAAGACATAAAGATTTATAAATGAAGGCTCAAATCTAATTTAAGCTTTTTACGGCTTTCCTTAGATGACCAATTTATGCAATTCATGGAGGGATCAATCACAGGAATGAAAGATTGTAGTTGGTCAATCAATTGTTCAGCAATAGTAGCAGAGATTATGATTTTTCGTGCAGAAGATGTTAGAAATTCCTGTTCCACAGCATGATCAAAAAAAGACAACAACTTATCATAATAACCATTAACATTTAACAAACCCATGGGTTTATGGTGAATGTGCAGTTGGGCCCAAGAGGAAATATGAAAGATCTCTTCCAATGTGCCTAGACCACCTGGTAAGGCAATGAAGGCATCAGTATGGTTAAACATTGCATTCATTCGAGCTGACATTGTGGAGACTTGAAGTTCCTCTCCAATTGTTTTTCCAATGATGTCCCCTTGTGCTAAAGCTTCGCGGACGACCCCCAAAACTTGACTACCTCCTAAAAATACAGCTATTGACACACCTCCCATTAACCCAAGACTGCCTCCCCCATACACTAAATGAATCTTTCTCTCAGCTAGCACTTGACTAAGATGATTTGCTTATTCTAAAAACTCCTTTTCTTTCCCAGGACTATATCCACCAAAAACACAAATATTTCTTATATGATGACGTGAGGAACTTGTCATTTCTACACACTTCTGTATTTGTTGAATGTATGGGTTGAGTAGAAATGAAAGGAAGGAAGAGAGGATTTTATAGATGAGAAATTAGAAAGGCAATCATACCACCTATATGTAGGCCAACTGGAGTCTCTCTCTCTCTCACACACACATTCTCTTTATTTATTTATTTATTTTAAAAAAATATGTAAGTATAGGTTGTTGTGATTGTGGCTCACATCTTTCCTTGGTTTTTCATCCAAGAACGGCTTAAACGCCCTCTATGGGTCGGGGATAGGCTTCCCATCTAGTTTTCTTAAAAACTAGCAAATAAGGTCTTTTTTAGTCAGATTCTCAAGACTATGTCAAGCATGTTCTTTATGAAAATGGGTTCATAAG
>NW_011499966.1:0-11693 GCF_000495115.2 Populus euphratica
AAAATCCACAAGAAAGATGAATTTATCAACTTGTACTAACACATCTTTAACTATTCCTCTAGGCATTTTTATAGATCTATCAGCAAGTAAAAGAGTTACAAAAGTAGGTTTTAACTCACCTAGATTGAGACTTTGAAAAACCGAATATGGAAGTAAATTCACACTAGCTCCAAGATCAAGTAAAGCTCTGTCAATTTTATGTTCTCCAATAAAGCAAGAAATTGTAGGACAACTAGGGTCTTTTTATTTCAAAGCATTATTGTTCTGAAGAATGGCACGTATTTGTTCGGTTAAGAATGATTTCTTTTTCATATTCAATTTTCTCTTTACAGTGCACAGATCTTTCAAAAATTTAGCATAAGATGGTACGTGTTTAATAGCATCTAGCAAAGGTATATTAATCCTTACCTGTTTGAAAGTTTCAAAGATTTCAGAATTGTGATTGACTTTCCGTTATTTGGTCATGACATGAGGAAATGGAAGTGCTGGTGGGGAATCAGTCTCTTCCTTGCAATGATCAGGTTCAACCATTTCCTAACCCTTAGAGACTAACTCATCTTCTTTCTCACAAGGTTCAAGAATGAGTTTTTTAATAACCTTACCCTGCGGAGAGTAGTGACTGATTTGACTTGATCTAGATGTTGGCTTCCTGAACTGCTTATACTTGAATTGTACTGCCCTTTGGGATTTTGCTGGGGTTGAGATGGAAACTTACCTTTCTCCTGAAAATTGAGAGCAGATGTGAACTTTGTAAGAGTATCTTTCAAATCAGTCATGGTTTGAGCATTTTGAGTGTTGATTGTCTCTTGCTTTTCAATGAATGCATGTAATATTTCCTCAAGATTTCTTCTAGAAGGAGGAATATAGGGAGGTGCATATCCATGAGAATTTTGAAAATTATGTTGTGCTTAAAATGGTGGCTGTGAAGTTTGTGCATTATTGTTACCACTCTTCCAACTGAAATTTGGGTGATTTCTCCAACAAGGGTTGTACGTTTGTGAATATGGGTTATAGCTTGGTCTTTGGAAATTATTTAAAGCATTGGCTTGTTCATGGAGACATTCCTTAAAAGAAGGCAAAGTTGGACAATCATTGGTTGAGTGTTCATTGGTTTCACAAATTTGACACATAATTTCTTGAACAGATTTTAATTGACCACTCTTTTTTAATTTTAGTGCCTCAACTTTTCTAGCTAAAGATACAAATTTGGCTTAGAGGTCATGATCTTCCCTAAGGCTGTACATGCCTCTATTAGATGTATGAGGTTGAGTTTTACCTGGTGCCTCACAAGTACCTGTGGTGTCCCAATTTTGAGCATTTTCTGCTAGCAAGTCTAGGTACGCCATTGCTTCATCAGGGTCTTTATTTTCAAAAGTTCCATTACACATCATTTCCACCATTTGCCTATCTTTAGGTGTTAACCCTTCATAAAATTGTGAGACCAATCTCCATGTTTCAAAACCATGATGAGGACAGGTATTAAGCAAATCTTTATATCTATCCCAACATTTGTAAAATGTTTCTCTTGGTTTTTGAGTAAAAGTGGTGATTTGTCTTTTGAAAAAGTTTGTCCAATGAGAAGGAAAAAATTTCTTTAAAAATTATTGTTGCATTTCATCCCAAGCACGAATGGATCCTGACCTAATATTTTATAGCCATGTTTTAGCCTTATCTTTTAATGAAAAAGGAAAAAGCTTTAATTTGATGGTGTTCATGCTACAATTTAAGTCATTATAAGTGTTACAAACTTCTTCAAATTCTCTTAAATGCAAGTATGAATTTTCTAATTCTAAACCATGAAAAGTGGGTAAAAGTTGAATAATACCTAGCTTAAAATTAAAATGAGATGCATCAGGAGGAAAAACAATACATGATGGTGCACTTGTTCTTGTTGGATTCATATGATCTCTAAGTGTTCTAATACGATTATTCTCATTATTCTCATTATGAATTGATTGGTTATCTTCTTCGGCCTTGTTTTCTGAAGAAAATGAGGATTTTCTAGAAAGTCTACCACTTAATGTACGTGTCCAAACTCTCATGAAAATGTAAAAGAAAAGAAAAGGAAAAGGAAAAGGAGAAAGAAACAACAATTAGAAAAACAAATAAAAGTGAAAATAAAATAAAATAAAATATTTAATTTATACAATAACTTACCTCCCCGGCAACGCCGCCAAAAACTTGACACGATCAAAGAGTTGATGTCTTATCCCAAGTGCAAGAGTGTCAAAGTAAAATAACCCGACAAGACCAGGGTCGAACCACAAAGAGGTGAATTATATAAATTACAAATAAAGAAAAAGATTTGAAGAGAATAATAACAGAAAAAGAGTTGAAGAAAGTTTTAGAATGTGATATTGATGTAAGGATTAAACAATAATAAAACATATGTCAAGATTATAGGATTTACTAATGGTATTTCAAATAAATATAATATAAACTCTTTTTATTACTCAACTGGAAACCACACACAAAGGAGGTTCCAATCGGATGATTTCTCGTTATTAGATCATTATAAATTACTAACATGATCATATTAATCATCTTATCTAAGTAACACCATACTTATAAATATCATCAAACATTCATGTTGCTAGTTTATGTTAACAACAAATCAAGTTCCTATCATAATAACGATGTCGGCCGAAAACTACGAAGGATCAAGCATTTGATGTACCAAGAGTTATACAACACAAATCTAGATTAACCATTTAATAAGCAAGGTATTAAGAATTAGTAAGATAAAACATGTTAATAACAATCTTTCTTGGATATAAACATTTAAAGCCCATGTTGAGTTTATATTATACCTATTCTAAAACTATTAGAGAAACCTTTTTACCTTGACATAATTAACGTAGCTAAACATTAAGAAGGAGAAAAACATAAATAAGCAATATAAGAACATAAACATAATATAAGCTAACTAAGTATAGGAAAGGAAATAAAAGAGCATAAACAAGAGATTACTATAGCATGAAAGAAAACTTGAACATTACAAAGATATAGAGAGAAAGTAAGAAGATGACTTTGATCTGAAAATTAATATGACTAAATACATGGAAAATGCCTCCTTTTATAGGCTAAGATTTAGAACTATTGATTGATTGAATAATTGGTGGTCATCCATTGATTTGGTGGTTGGTTTTTGACATTAGTGGCTGCTGTTTTCTTGATATTGTGGGCTGATTATTGATATTGTTGGCTGGTCAAAATATCATTCCTAACATCAGAGTTATAGCCAACTGAATTATGGAAGTTGTGGGCAATTGTCTCAGCTTTCCAACAAAAAAAACCATAGCTCATTTGGACTTCTAGAACTCAAGATATGAGTAAAAAACCGAATAGTGTTTGAGCTGCAAGACAGCTTCCGATGTCTTCGTTGTTGCTAAGATTTGAACTTGAAAATGGTAGAATTGAATCTTTAAGTCCACATGAAAGTTGTAGGTCTACGTCTTACCTTTCCATCCATATAAAATGAACCTAAATCTGATATCTACAGCTCCAGATATGATCCAATTACCGAATAGAGTTCGAGTTTGGAATGCACCAGCAACACTTTGCTAAGTTTGGCCTTCTTTTTATCCTTTCAATTTCAATCCTTAAACTCATCAATCAATCCTTTCATATATGTGATAGACCTGCATTTAGGATGAACATTTACCATGAATTAAAGGTATATTATATTTTTAGACTTGCTAATATAAAACATGCTTTTGTTAGGGAATTTAATGATACTTTAGGTGCAATATGATGACATAAATCCTTAATGAGAATGCACTTTTAAGTACTAATCACACCCCCCAACCAGCTTATTACTAGTCCCTAGTAATCAAAGCATTAAAATAGAAAAATAATTTGCAAATACCACAAAGCAAGGCATTCATCATTTAACTTCTATTAATCTATCCAGATAAACAAACTCTCATTAAATTTATATATCTGCTTAATACCTCTTAAACAAGATATTAGTAAACCTTCTTTCGGTGCTCAATAAATCAAAACATAGCTATGGAGCTTTTCATGGAAGAAAACAAAATTTTTGTTCTAATGTTTAAAGTTAACTTCCTTGGGTTGGGATTGTTATCTTTTTCTTTTTCTTTTTTTTTGAAAGCAAGAATTTATAGCACAATGTATCCTGAACCCATGTAACGAGCTTTCGGCTAATGACTCCCAGACCAGTTGGTCTTAGGGCATCAGGTGTTGAGACACCCCTACGAGCTTAGTAACTCGGGTTGCAAATACTGATATGTAGATAGTGCAGTGTTTGATTCCCTTAAGCTTTCTCCTCAACCCATGTAACAAGCACTGGGCCAATAACTCCCAAGTCAGTTGACTTTAGGGTACTAGGTGTTCAAACACCCCTTCGGGCTTATTTGCTTAAGTCAAGGAGGCTACGAAACCAAACTTATCTACTTTAACTTTAATTTGTGGTAAATGTTTATTTTAAATGCAGGCCTATCATAAAAATAAAAGGATTGATTGATGAATTTAAAAACTAAAATTGAAAGGACAAAGAGATGTCGGTGCAATCTAAACCAGAACACTGTTCGGTAATTAGGTCATATTTGGAGCTGTAAATCTCAGATTTAGGTATACTTTATATGGATGGAAAGGTAAGACATAGGCCTACAACTTTCATAGCCTAAGACTTAAAAAGGCCATTTTCAAGTCCAAATTGTAGCAACAACAAAGAAGTCTGAATTTGTCTTCCAGCCCAAGTATTGTTCAGTGTTTGGCCCATATCTGGAGTTCTAGAAGTCCAAATGACCTGAAGTTTTTACACAAAAAAGCTGAGACAATTAACTACAACTTTTATGTTTTCAAGTGGCTCCTATTTTGATGTTATCAATGACATTTTGGGCAGACAAAAGAAGATACAGATTGTCACCAAGTCAAGAGTTGGTTACCCACTCATCAATTTGTTATCAAATCAATAGTTTTCAATTTTGGCCTATAAAATGAGGCATTTGTCATGCATTTAGACATCTTGGTTTTCAGATCAAGATCATGCTATTGCTTTCTCTCTTTGTATTTTTTGTAATGTTTATGCTTTGCTTTCATTAATATCAAATTTATGTCTTTCATTTCCTTTCCTTTACTTAGTTAACTCTTATCTTATTTATATCCTTATTTTGTTTATTTATTTTTCTTTCTTTCATTATATTTAGGTAAGTTTATTATGTCAAGGTGAAAAGGTTACATTAATGGTGTAAGAATAAGTATAATGTAAACTCAATATGAACTTTAATGTTTGATACTAACATGTTTTGTATTTGTTATCTTATTCACTCTTTAATACTTTGCTTGTTAAATGACTAATCTTGATTTATGTTGTATAACAATTGGTACAACAAATGCTTGGCACTTTCATAGTTCATACTGTATGGTATAACAGACACCTGAGCTATGAAAGGAACTTGATTTGTTGTTAACATAAGTTATAATCATGAATGCTTGACAAGATTTACAAGTATTATCATTAATCGAATAAGATGACTAATGTAATCATGTTAGCAATCTATAAACTGATTGGAACCTCCTTTGTGTGTGGTTTACAATTGAATAATAAGAGTTTATACTATACTTGTTTGACATACCATTAGTGGAACCTCTAACCTTGACATTTGTTATTATCATTGTTTAATCCTTACATTAATATTCCATCTTAAAATTTTCATCTTCTTCTTCTTCTTCTCCTTCGTTTTCTTTATTATTATTATTACTACTATTATTATTAGTATTACTATTTTTATTTTTATTATTGTTATTGTTGTTGTATTATTGTTATCTGTAATTTATACAATTAACCTTCTTGTGGTTCGACCTCGGTCTTGTTAGGTTATTTATTACTTCAACACTCCTGCACTTGGGAGAAGACATTAATCTTTTCATTGGGTCACCAAGTGTTATACAACACAAATCTAAATTAACCATTTAATATGGTATTAAGAATTAATAAGATAAAAATAATAAGACATGTTAATAGCTAGTTGTTTAAGATATAAGCATTGAAATCCATATTGAGTTTATATTATATTTATCCTAACACCATTAGTGAAACTTTTTCACCTTGACATAATTAACTTGGTTAGACATTATGAAGAAGAAAAACTTAAATAAATAATATAAAAACATAAACATGATATAAGTTAACTAAGTATAGTAAAGAAAATGAAAAGCATGAACAAGAGATTAACAAAAGCAAAACTTAAACATTACAAAAATATAAAGAGAGAGAGTAAGAACATGATCTTAATATCAAAAACAAGATGCCTAAATGAATGGCAAATGCCTTTTTTTTATAGGCTAAAATTTAGAACTATTCATTTGATAATTGATATAGTGGCTAACTATTGATTAGTGGACTTGATGGACAATATCATTCAAGCACTTTAGCTGGCTGAATTGACATTGATGCAATCAGAATTTGGCAAAGTGTCCTTATGAAAGTTGTTGAAAATTGTCTTTTCCTTCCACCCATAAAATTTCAGATCATTTGGAACACTATAGCTCAAGATATATCTAAAATACTGAGCAATGCTACTGATGGACGTGGTGGATAGCTCTCATGCTCTTGTCTGGATGAAATGTCATTTCTACCATCCAAATTTAAGCTGGTCTTCTCATGATAGTTGTTGGAAATTATCTTTTCCTTCAACCTATAAAATTTTAGATCATTTGGACATCTAAAACTCCATTTATGGGTAAAAATCTGAGTAGTGTTTTTGTGGCCAAACTTTGAATTTGAAAATAGAAAATTTGGTTCTTTCTATACCATGAAAGTTGTAGGCCTATTTCTTATCTTTCTAGACATATAAATTAATATGAAATCCAAGATCTATAGCTCTAGATATGATCCGATGACTGAACAGTGTTCGAATTTCAAGTGAATCGGCATCTCCTTCATAAGCTTTGCTTTTTCTTTGTCCTTTCACTTCCAATAGTTAATCACAACAATCAATCCTTTGAATTATGAGAATACCTGCATTTAAAATGAGAATTTACCATAAATTAAAGGTATCTTATATTATCAGACTTGTTATTATAAAATATGCTCTAGTTAAGGAGTTATTGATACTTCAAGTGCAAAATAATGATATAAAGCCTTGATAAAAATACACTTTTAAGTACTAATCACACCCCCCCCCCCCCAACCAGCTTATAACTAGTCCCCAGACCACCTAGCAAGGTAATGAAGGCATCAACATGTTTAAACATTGTATTCATTCGATCAGACATTGTGGAGACATATAGTTCCTCTCTAATTGTGTTTCCAATAATGTCCCCTTGTGCTAAAGCTTTAGGGACAACCCCTAAAAGTTGACTACCTCGTAAAAATACAGCTATTGACACACCCCCTATTAACCCAAGGTTGCCTCCTCCATACACCAAATGAATCTTTCTTGCAGCTAATACCTGACCAAGATGATTTGTTGATTCTAAAAACTCCTTTTCTTTTCCAGGACTAGATCCACCAAAAACATAAATATTTTGTACTTGATGACTTAAGGAACTTGCCATTTCTACATACTTTGATATTTGTAGAATGTGTGGGTTTAGTAGAAATGAAGGGAAGGAAGAGAAAAATTTATAGATGAGAAAGTGAAAATGCAATCATACCACCTATATGAAGGCTAGCTGGAGTCTCTCTCTCTCTCTCTCTCTCTCTCTCTCTCTTATTTTTTTTTAAAAACATGTGTATGTACAGATAGTTAACATGTGTATGTACAAGTAATTATGATTGTAGCTCATATCTTTCTTTGGTTTTACATCCAAAAACGGCTTAAACGCCTTCTATATGTCGAGGATAGGCTTCCTATCTAGTTTTCTTAAAAATTGTCAAACATGGTCTTTTTTAGTTAGATTCCCAAAATTATATCAAGCATGTTCTTTATGGAATTGTGACCATAAATCATAAATTGCACGATACACATCTCCACTAGGATGTGTCTCAAGAGTCAATATAAGATTATCTAAAGACTCCTTACTCAGACCATTTTTAATGAACTGTATTTTATCTTCACGATTTACAGATACCATTCCTAAAGAACGATATTTTACATTACAAGTCCATCTGACACATTTGTGACAGACTTTTAGTCGTTTTGCATGATGTTTATTTGTAAAAGTACTTTTACCTGTTCCAAGCATGTATGAAATGAAAGAATTGGAGAACTCACCTGATAATCAAACATTTGCTTTAATTAGTCAGCGAATATCTTCAGGAATTCCATGGTTCATTAACAATCTCAATCTTGCACATCTAGCATGATAAATTTTTATAATCGTATTATCAGACAGAGTAGGAAAATACTTTTTTAATTTTTCAAAAGTGGTGTCTATTTTCAAATAAGAAGAGATGTAAAGAAGGGAGACAGAGCAAAGAACTGAACAAATATATACACAGATATCAGTTATTATGGGAAACTGAAAGAACCGACTTAAGTCACAGAGTATCGTTATCCGCCATTTGACTGGGGTGGAAAAAAACTAGCAAAATAAAGGCACACAAAAAAGAAACACAAAATCAATGTGAGAAAAAAAATATCAATCTTTATATAAAGGATCACCCAATTTAATAGAGTCATTTTCAATTAAAAAATTATCAAAGTAAACTTTCAAACGATGTCCATTTACCTTGAAAACATTACCATTCTTTGGATTCTCGATATCATAGGCCCCATATGGATACACATGTTTTACAATAAAAGGACCACTTCATCTTGATCTTAGTTTTCTAGGAAATAAATGGAGTCGAGAATTATAAAGCAAGACTTTTTGACCAACATTGAATATTTTTCTCAGTATTTTCTCATGAAACTCTTTGATTCTTGCTTTATGAATTCTTGAATTTTCATATGCATCATTTCTTATTTCTTCAAGCTCATTTATTTGTAATTTTTGCAGCTGACTAACATCATCAAGATCGGAATTGAAAGCTTTAATAGCCCAATAAGCTTTATATTCAATTTCCATAGGGAAGTGACAAGGTTTCATTATAACCTGAATAGCCATCTAGGAAACAATAAAATTCATGACCTGCAAATCTTTCTAGGATTTGATCCATGAAAGGTAAGGGGAAATGATATTTTCTAGTCATTGAATTAAGTTTCTTATAGTCAATGCACATGCGCCAACTAGTAACAGTCCTAGTTGGAATTAACTCATTTTTCTCATTTGTTCTCACAGTAACTCCAGACTTTTTGGGTACAATTTGGGTAGGACTTACCCATTTGTTATCAGAAATAGGATAAATAATTCTATTATCTAGAAGCTTAATGACTTCATTCCTCACTACTTCTTTCATATTAGAATTAAGCATTCATTGCATTTCTCTAGAGGCTTTAGCATTTTCCTCTAAATAAATCTTATGTGTGCAAATCAAAGGACCAATTCCTTTTATGTCAGCTATGGTCCATCCTAATGTATTTTTGTGTATTCTCACAGTTTGTAATAACTTACCTTCTTAATGTGCATTAAGTTTGGAAGAAATTATTACCGGAAAAGTTTTATTTTCTCCCAAAAATGAGCATTTAAGATTGAATGGTAATGACTTCAAATTAGGTTTTGGTGGTTGAACACATGAAGGCATAGACTCAATTGATTGTGGTGGCAACTCTTCAATTTGTGGTCTCCACTTACTTGCCTTTGATTCTTCCTAAAAATAAACCATATGCAAATTCTCAGACTCATTAAATTCAATTTCACTAGAAATAGTTTCAAATTGATCATGAACTAATTTTTCAATAATGTCCACTTCTTGTAAATCATTATTATCTCCATGTTGCTTGCAAATATTGAAAATAATTATCACCAATGTCATGTTTCCAAATGATAACTTTATTAGTCCATTCCTACAATTAATCAATGCGTTAGAAGTTGTAAGAAATGGACATCCTAAAATAACAGGAATTAAATTACATGCTTCAATAATTTATGTGTCCAGGACAATAAAATTCACAAGATAAATGAATTTACCAACTTGTACTAACACATCTTTAACTATTCCTCTAGGCACTTTTACAGATCTATCAGCAAGTAACAGAGTTACAGAAGTTAGTTTTAACTCACCTAGATTGAGACTTTGAAAGACTGATAATGAAAGTAAATTCACACTAGCATTGAGATCAAGTAAAGCTCTTTTAATTTTATGTTCTCCAATAAAGCAAGAAATTATAGGACAACCAAGTTCTTTATATTTCAAAGCATTATTGTTCTGAAGAATAACACTTACTTGTTCGACTAAAAATGTTTTCTTTTTCATATTTATTTTTCTCTTCATAGTGCACAGGTCTTTCAAAAATTTAGCATAAGAAGGTACCTATTTAATAGCATCCAACAAAGGAGAAAACACAAAGAAAAGGCTAAACTTATGAAGGAGATGCCGATTCACTTCAAATTCAAACACTGTTCAGTCATCGGATCATATCTAAAGCTATAGATCATGGATTTCATATTAATTTATATGGCTAGAAAGATAAGAAATAGGCCTACAACTTTCATGGGTATGGAAAGACCCAAATTTTTTATTTTCAAATTCAAAGTTTGGCTATAAAAGAGAAGTCCAAATCTGTCTTGCAATCTAGCCTAAACACTACTCAGAGTTTTACTTATAACTGGAGTTCTAAAAGTCCAAATCATCTAACATTTGGTGGGTAAAAGGATAAGACAATTTCCAACAACTTTCATGAAGAAGGTCAACTCAAATTCAGATGGTAGAAATGACATTTCATCCAAACAAGAGCATGAGTGCTATCCACCATGTCCACCAACAACACTGCTCAGTATTTTAGACATATCTCGGGTTGTAGTGGTCCAAATGATCTAAAATTTGGTGGGTGGAAGTAAAAGTCAATTTCCAACAACTTTTATAAGTACACTTTGCCAAATTCTGATTGTATCAATGTCAATTCAGCTAGCCAAAATGCTTGAGTGATGATGTCCACCAAGTCCACTAATCAATTATTGGTCACTACATCAATTATCAAATACCAAATGAATAGTTTCAAATTTTAGCCTATAAAAGAAGGCATTTGCCATTCATTTAGGCATCTTGTTTTTGATATGAAGATCATGTTCTTGCTCTTTCTCTTTTTATTTTTGTAATGCTTAATTTTTACTCTTATTAATATCTTATTCATGCTTTTCATTTGCTTTACTATACTTAGTTAACTTATATTATGTTTATATTCTTATATTGTTTATTTAAGTTTTTCTTCTTATTCAACCTCGGTATTGCTGGGTTATTTATTACTTTGACACTCCTGCATTTAGAATAAGACATCAACTCTTTGATCGTGTCAATTCTCATTATGAATTGACTGGTTATCTTCTTCGGCTATGTTTTCTGAAGAAAATGAGGATTTTCTAGAAAGTTTACCACTTAATGTACGTGTCCAAACTCTCATGCAAATACAAAAGAAGTGTAAAAGAAAAGAAAAGAAAAAGGAGAAAAAAGCAACAATTAAAAAATAAAAGTTAAAATAAAATAAAATATTTAATTTATACAATAACTTATTTCCCTAGCAACGGTGCTAAAAACTTGACACGATCAAAGAGTTGATGTCTTATGCTAAGTGTAGGAGTGTCAAAGTAATAAATAACCCAGCAAGACCGGGGTCAAATTACAGGGAGGTGAATTATACAAATCACAAATAAAGAAAAAGATTTGAAGAGAATAATAACAGAAA
>NW_011499966.1:11911-12161 GCF_000495115.2 Populus euphratica
AAATCATGATCATATTAATCATCTTATCTAAGTAACACCATACTTATAAATATCATCAGGTATTTATGTTCCTATATTATCTTAACAATAAATCAAATTCCTATTATAATAACAATGTCAGTCGAAGACTATGAAGGATTAAGCATTTGATGCACCAAGTGTTATATAAAATAAATCTATATTAACATTTAATAAGGTATTAAGAATTAGTAAGATAAAAAGATAAAACATGTTAATAACAAACTTTCTT
>NW_011499966.1:12285-17104 GCF_000495115.2 Populus euphratica
AGAAAAACATAAATAAACAATATAAGAACATAAACATGATATAAGTTAACTAAGTATAGGAAAGGAAATGAAAGAGTATAAACAAGAGATTAATATAACATGAAAGAAAACTTGAACATTACAAAGATATAAAGAGAGAAAGCAAGAAGATGATTTTGATATGAAAAATAATATCTAAATACATGGAAAATGCTTCTTTTTATAGGCTAAGATTCAAAACTATTGATTGGTTGAATAAAAAAATAGTTGGTGGCCAACCATTGATTTGGTGGCTGGTTTTTGACATTGGTGGTTGTTGGTTGTTGATATCATTGGCTGATTATTGATATTGCTAGCTGGCCAAAATATTGTTGCTAACATCAAAATTAGAGTCCCTTGATTTATGTAAGTTGTGGGAAATTATCTTAACTTTCTAATAAAAAAAACCAAAGCTCATTTGGACTTTTAGAACTCAAGATATGAGCTAAAAACCGAACAGTGTCTGAGTTATAGAACAGATTCCAACTTCTTCGTTGTTGCTAAGATTTGAACTTGAAAATGGAAAAATTGAATCTTGGACTCTCATGAAAGTTGTATGTCTATGTCTTACCTTTCCATCCAAATAAATTAGACATAAATCCGATATCTATAGCTCCAAATATGATCCAATTACCGAACGGTGTTCGAGTTTGGACTGCACCACCAAATATAAGTTTTTGCAATCTCTATTCCTTAAAACAAACATACTTTTCTTAATGTTTTAGATTTTAAAACTCACCTCTCATCTCATAGAAGTAGTTGTCACCTTATTATAAGTTAAGTTTTTATTAAGTTTAATTGACAACATATAAACTGACATATCTAATAAGACAAGATTTTATATCTATCTTATTAGCTAATAATTACGTTATTTTCCCAGTATAATTGCCTTTACCAATTATTTATGTGTACATTGGTGATTCTATATTTTTAACACACTATTAGGGTAATCATTTTATGGGGAATGATGACATGATTAGATGGTCATAACATGTTTGACCACATTTCAATAATATAAAGGTGGCTCCTTGTAAACTTAATAAGACTATACAATTTATGGTCAATCAATTTAATCAAATCCAAAATGAGCTAAAACAAAGTAGATATGGAACTCTATGAACCCATACACTTAAAATTTATTCCTAGTTTTCTTTTTTTTTAGTAATAAGCATTTTAATAGGAACTTTTAGAAGCGCTCTACCTCATTCTAAATATCACATACCCTCATATGAGGTGGACTTAATTAAAAAAAAAACTAAGCTTGAGAGCTTAATTTGGATCAAATTGCGAGAATTGAAAGTTATAGGGGTCAATTTTGAATTTTAATAAGTAAATTGATCAATTTAGAAGCTTAATTATGAAGAAAAGAAAGTTTGAAGGGAAATTATAAGATTAATTAAAGAAATTCAAAACCAATAATCAAGATGCAAAAGGCACGTACATTTAAGGACCAAAATTGACCAAATCAATTGTCAAATTGAGAGAAATTAAAAGTTTAATAGTCTATTAATGATCAAATTGCACAATTTATAAACTAAGGACTTATTGATAAAAAGTGCACGAATCATAGGATTTCAATCAACATTGTCAGAGATGCAATTGCAAGAATTGAAAAGTTTTTAAGTTAATTGAGGGCGCGTGCACCAAAATTCAAAGCATAGGGACTAGAATGAAAATTCATGAAACCCTAATTAAAACCTTATTTTTTAATAGTTAGGCTAGATGACATATCATTTGTGTTTTAATGAAGATAAGGGATACATTTCGTTCAAACATTCTTCTTCTTCTTCTTCTTCTTCTTTGGTTGAGAAGGTTAATAGAGGAATCGCATTCAAGTGAGTGAATGTAATGTCATTGACCACCTCAGGGGCTCTCATTGACACTAATCATCTGAAAAACACTTGCTCTATAAAGATCATCCATCCTTATCAAATGTTTATACCTCGTTTGTCTCGAAGAACTTGCCAACATCTTGTCCTCAATCAACCTTTACTATCTAGGTATATTTAAACTAATTAAGATTCAATATTCCAATAAATGAATGTGAAGTTATAAACTTTTAAATCAAGTGTTATTTGTTCCCGATGATAGATTTGCATCTCATCTCCATGTTTCAAGTTGTTTAACGACACGATCTCGAAGAACTTGCCAACATCTTGTCCTCAATCAGCCTATACTATCTTGGTATATTTAAACTAATTAAGTTTCAATATTCCAATCAATGAATATGAAGTTATGGACCTTTAAATCAGGTGTTATTTGTTCCCAGTGATAGATTTGCATCTCATTTGCATGTTTCAAGTTGTTTAATGACACGTTTACATCTCAATCTCTATAATTAATTCATCAAAGTACCCCACATAGTTAGTCTTAACTGAAAAAAAGTAAATCACCCATAAAAGAATGAACTTTGAGGATGCTTTCTCTTAGTAAGGTTCATTGCACAAAGAAAAAAAAAATAAAAAACCATAACTTTTAGGAAGGTTATAAAAGAGAGGGGGGGAATCTTGCGTAACCACCTATCTTTGAAAAACCACTAAAGAAATGGTGAGAGGTTTTGTAACTTCCTAGTTTTGTTATAACTTATAAAAGAGAGTGTCTTTCCATGGAAAAAAAAGAAAGAAAATATTGAGAGAGAAATTCCAAAAAAGAAAGAGAGAAAAGTAGTAAACAAAAGTGAGAAAAAGAAGATAAAAGAAGAAAGGAAAATGAACAAAAGAACAAAAGGTTGAAAGAGGAGAGAGAATAAAAAAAAGAATTAAGCAGGAATATCGAATATCTAGAAAAAAAGGCTACATTATGACTAGTTTGTCCTTAATAAAAGGATGATAGGGTAGAGCTAAATAAGCACATCTCTTTTTAATGTCTTTTAAATTCCTACTTGAATGTTTATTATTTATCTATTGTAATTAGTTATTGGTTTGATGGGAAATGTATGTATTTTAATGATGTTAGCCTTAAGTATAATTGTTGTAATCATCAATTTGGTTGTTGAACTAGCAAGTTGTAAAAAACAAATAATGATGATAATTAAATAAATATTAAAGTTTAAAATATGATGCATATTTTGATACTTAGAGCCTATTAGTTTTTTTTCTTTTAAAAACACTTTTGAAAAAAAATATTTTTTTATTTTTTGTTCAAATTAATTTGTTTTTATGTTTTTGGATGCTTTGATGTGTTGATGTAAAAAATAATTTTTTTAAATAAAAAATATTATTTTAATACATTTCTAATTGATAAATACTTTGAAAAACAATCGCTACCACAATATCAAATTGACTTTTTACCTGACAACCCTTTGGATAAACTTGATTTTGATGAGTTTTGTCACTTAGAGCCTGTTTATTTTTGCATTTTAAAAACACTTTTGAAAAAAATATTTTTTTATTTTTTATTTTTATTTTTCTTGTTTTTAAATTGTTTTGATGTGTTAGTATCAAAAATAAATTAATAAAAAAAATATTATTTCAATGCATTTATAACGGATAAACACTTTGGAAAGCAACCGCTACCATGATATCAAATGGGCTCTTTTCCCAACAACTCTTCAAATAAACTTGATTTTGATGAGTTTTGTCAAACTCGACCAGATTATTATGTTACCTTATCTAGACATGAACTTTGATGGGTTAATGTCTTAAGTTATTATTATTTTTATCTAATTTATTGATTAGATTGTATTTGACAATTATAACATACTTATAATTTTTAAGAAATTGAGTTTTGCTTATTATTTTTTTTAAAATAGCATTCGATTAAATTTAGAATTCACAAGGGAAATGCATTTTGATTTAATAATATTGAAATTCATAGTTGTTGTCTTTTCTCAATCAGTAAAAATATTTTAAAACTAGTTTATTCATTAATCAAGATCAATATTTTATGAGTGATTTTGAGGGAAAATTTTTAATAATATATAATATATTACTCCATAAAAAACAACTAAAAGAGTCGCAAGCTTTTCCTTAAAATTTGTTTATCTACAATTAGTGATCTAAATGTATCTCATAGATATAGAGCTTATGGATCATAATTTTAGAAATTAATTATGGATCATAATTTTAAAAATTAATTTTATGTTTTTGAGATGGTCAAGATATGGCCCTTTAAGCCCAAGAAAATATTTCAAAGTCACCAAAACTGAGAGATAATTGTTGGATGTTTGAAAGACTTCCATAAAGAATGAATACAATTTTGTGGATGGTGACCGCCTCTTCTTTTCTTTAACGCACAAGATATTTTAATGTTCACATGAGAATATGAAACTTCCTTCTGTTTTTCATGTGTAGCTTTTTGAAAAGCCTATTTTAAAAGAGCGGTCTTTTTAGGTTTGTCATGTCACAAAATAAACTAATCCTATAAATTTGGAAAATTCATTTCTTTACTAAGAATACCATAAAAATCTTATTTTCCATATGTCCCTATGTTTTTTATTCTTTTCCTTAAGCATGCTTAGTTTAATTTTAATTGATTTTCAGATTTTTAAAAGATAGTTTTATTAATGATTTTGGGTATTTTATACCTTTTTTATATTTTATATTTAATATTTGAAATTATACATTTATACATAAAATACTTTTTCAGTATTAATAACCTATTTTTTATAAAAAAATAATAGAAAAACAACAAAAACTCTTCTTTCAAGAAAAATGATAATGTATTTATATTTTAAATTTTATATGGTTAGGTTTCTCAAAAAAATCATGTTTGCATGACACGACTAAAAGATTGATGTCTTCTCCCAAGTGCAGGAGTGTCGAAGTAATAAATAACTCGGCAAGACCGGGGTCGAACCACA
>NW_011499966.1:17971-67560 GCF_000495115.2 Populus euphratica
AAATTAAAGTTATCTTATATTATTAGATATATTATTATAAAACATGCTTTAGTTAAGGAGTTATTGATACTTCAAGTGCAAAATGATGATATAAAACCATGACAAAAATGCACTTTTAAGTACTAATCATTACATTTTATCAAAAAAATACAAAGAAAAATATCAAAGCAAAAAATAAAATAAAAAACATTTTATGATTTTTTTTAAATACCAAAAAATTCAAAAATATTGTTTTTGTATTTTGTGTGCATCATAGACTTGGTAACAAGTTTATTAAGCCCATACAGACTTGGTCTAAATTTTAAAAACACCATAAAATTCAATTATTTATTATTAATATAAAAGATTATAAACTTATACATAAAAAGTATTACCAGTATTAAAAGAAATATTTTTTTTTTATTTAACTTCAGCATAGCTAGGCTTGACTTAGAAAGCCATGGGCGAAGCAACTCAAGTTAGACGAAAGGCGGGGAAGTAATTTCAAAGAGGCTCGACTCGATCCAGGAACCTAGCTAAAGGACAGAATATAGCATAACCAAAAAATTAATATCTTCTCCCAAGTACATGAGTGTCGAAGTAATAAATAAAAAAATAATAGAAAAACAACAAAATCTCTTCTTTCAAGAAAATAATAACAACATATTTATATTTTAAATAGTATATGGTCAAGTTTCTAAAAAAAAGCGTGCTTGCATTTTTATCAAAAAAATACAAAGAAAAATATCAAAGTAAAAAATAAAAAACAAAAAAAATGCATTTTATGATTTTTTTAAATACCAAAAAAATTCAAAAAAAATACTTTTTGTATTTACATGCATCATAGACTTGGTAACAAGTTTATTAAGTCCATATAGACTTGGATTTAATTTTTAAAACACCAAAAAAATTAATTATTTATTTTTAATATAAAAGATTATAAACTTATACATAAGAAGTATTACCAGTATTAAAAAAATAATTTTTTTCTTATTTTACTTCAGTATAGCCAGGTTTGACCTAGAAAACCATGGGCAAAGCAACTTGAGTTAGACAAGAGGCGAGGGTGTAATTTCAAAGAGGCTTGACTGGACCTAGGAACCTAAGTAAAGGATAAAATATGTCATGATCAAAAGATTGATATCTTCTCCCAAGTACAGGAGTGTTGAAGTAATAAATAACCCAACAAGATCGGGGTCGAATCACAAGGAGATTAACTAAATAAATTATAAACAATAACAACAACAACAACAACAATAATAATAATAAGTTAAAGAGGACTTTGAACTTCTAAGATTAATGCGAGAATTAAACAATGATAAAAAAAATATCAAGGTTAGAGGATCCACTAATAGTATTTCAAACAAGTATAGTATAAACTCTTATTACTCAACTAGAAAACACGTATAAAGGAGGTTCCTATTGGATTATAAATCGTTAACATGATTACATTAGTTATCGTATTTAAATAATGCTAATATTTGTAAATGTTACCATGTATTCATGATTATAACTTATATTAATATCAAATTATGTTCCTTTCATAGCATAGGTGAAGGTTATACCATACGGTTGAGCTATGAAAGTGCCAAGTATTTGTTGTACCAAGTGTTATACAACATGAATCTAGATTAATTATTTAACAAGTAAAGTATTAAGAGTGAACAAGATAACAAATACAAAACATGTTAGTATCAAACATTAAGGTCCATGTTGAGTTTACACTATACTTATTTTTATACTATTAGTGTAATATTTTTATATTGACAGAATAAACTAAGCTAAACATAATGAATAAGAGAAAATAAATAAACAATGTAAGAACACAAGTATAGTAAAGGAAATGAAAAGCATAAACAAGAGATTAAGAAAAATATAACATGAAATAAAACTTAAACATTATAAAAATATAAAAAAGGAAATAAAGAGTATGCTCTTGTTCTAAAAACCAAGATATCTAAATGCATGGCAAATGCCTCCTTTTATAGATCAAAATTAGAAACTATTGATTTGATAAATAATTGATGAGTGGGTTATCATATCTTGACTTGGTGACAATCCTTATATTTTTGTCTAAACAAAATGTCATGGCTAACATCCAAATTAGAACAAATTTAAATCATGAAAGTTCTAAAAAATTATCTCAGCTTTTCAGAAAAACAAATTGAGGTCATTTTGACTTCTAAAACTTAAGATATGGGCTGAATACTAAATAATATATAGGCTATAGAACATATTTAGACTTCCCAGTTATTGCTAAGATTTGGGCTTCAAAACAGCAGAATTGAATCTTGCCTTTCTATGAATGTTTTAGGCCTATATATTAGCTTTTCATTTGTATAGAGCAGACCTAAATCCAAGTTCTACATTTTAAGATATGACCCAATGACCGAACAGTGTTCTTGTTTAAGTTGAACTAGTATCTCTTTTCTAAGTTTGACCATCTTTTAAGATATGACCCAATGACCGAACAGTGTTCTTGTTTAAGTTGAACTAGTATCTCTTTTCTAAGTTTGACCATCTTTTTGTCATTTCAATTTTAGTAACTAAACTCATCAATCAATCCTTTCATTTATGTGATAGGCCTACATTTAAGATGAATATTTACCATAAATTAAAGGTATCTTATAGTATCATACTTGTTATTATAAAACATACTTTAATTAAGAAGTTATTAATAATTAAAGTGCAAAATAATGATATAAAACCTTGATAAAAATATATTTTTAAATACTAATTAGAATGCATGCCCCACTATAATACCTTATGCAAGTTTCTAATTAGTTTATATTTATTTATAGGGTAATAGGTGCATTCGGGAGTATTAAGACTATCTCTTTCATAAACTATTCCTTCTCCTCGGAGTTGGCTTTCAATCTCTAAAAGACCTTAAAAAGTTGGTCCACTTTAACTAATAGATAATCAATTATTAGAAGAAAAACAACAACAAAAGCCTTAGTAATAATCATACCATATAAAAAGAACATAAAAAATAACTCAAGTCAACCATGTTTAACTCGTCAAACTTGTGACTCAAGTAATGAGATAGGAATAACCTTATAATTAAAAAAATTATGAAGCTCATTCCAAATAAACCTAATGTTAATTCAATAAATCGTGTTATGTAAGGAGAAGTATAGTAAAAAACCCCTCCACATGTAGTTTTTGTTGAATTAAATTTTTATTTTTTATGTTTAGAGAATCTTAAGCATTCTAAACTCATCTTAAGCATGCATATTGTTTTTATTTAGGCTTTGTTTTAATTAAGTTTTTCTTTTTTATATTTTCTATCATAAATTTTAAAATGCATTTAAAGGTAACTATTAATACAAAATATCTTAATTTTAGTGTTTAATTAAGTAAATATTGAATTAAAAATTCTTAGCCATTCATTTATTTTGAAAGGTTTATATTAAAGAAAAATAATAAATCATGTTCTTTAAATATAAAAGGATCTCAATTTTGAGCCTAAAGTTTTGAAAAAACAATACTTGAAACCTAAACGATGTGTTTTATGTAATTTGAATTGAAATTATATGTATTTTGAGGAGTTAGATGCAAGACACTCTAAAACCAAATTGTTTTAAAAATCATACAAAACCTTCACCAAGATGCATTTTAGGCATGAATTAGTATATTGGCTCGTGCTTTGCCATGGATCAATATCAATTTTTTTTTATAATTTAAAAAAATATTAAGAGTATGAAGAATTTTTTAATAGTGTTTCTAAACTTAATTAAGTAGATTAATTTTGAAACCTCTCAACTTAATTTTTTGCCTAAGTTTAAACCATGTGAGAGCTAATTCAATTTAAATCGATCAATTTCATAAATCCAAATGCAATCTTAATGATACAATCCATTTTCTAATTAATTTAATATTAAATGATGAAATCAAAAAATAATAAATTAAAAACAATTAAAAGACAAAAAACAAAAAAAAAACATATTATATCAGTGGATAAACTTGTCAAACCTGTGAATTAGATAAGCTACGCTAGTATGCCAAACTTATGGACTGAGTTATGGACTTCATTGGAATTATAATTTGTTTGAAGGGCTAAATTATAAATAAATAAAACTCATATAAAACAGAAAATGATCAAAATAAAAAATAAAAATAAAAAGGGTGGATTTTGAAACACAATAGAAAATAAGGAAGGGTTTAGAAAAGTTGAAACTAAAAAGACATAAAAACAAAATAAGAAATTAAAAGAATAACGAATGAAAAAAAAAACATATAGAAAATTGTAATTGAAGAATAAAATAAAAAAAATATAAAGCAAAACTTCTATAAAAGGAATAAGGATGAAATAGAAAATTCAAAGAATGAGAACTTAAATTGGAAAACAACAAACAAAGAGGATAATTATACATTTTAGTTGTTAGGAGAGAGAAAAAAAAGAAAAAACACAAATAATCGATCACTGGTAGTAATCTAACCATTATCCATCCATACGCGCCACACCATATGGAAGAGAGAATGATTGCGCATTCAAGGAGATGATTGATGACCAGATTTGAATACCGGGTGGCGTCACACACACTACCTAAATGGTATGGGCGCTGCCCACTTACTAATGCGTGTGGAACATACGTCAGCAGCTTTTTGATTAAAAATATAAAATAAAAAGTAAAAAAATACTAAAACGCCCTCATGGTCCTCTTATTTTCATAAAATATCCATATGAAAAATACCAAAATGCCCTTAAAGGAAAAGGGTTTTTTTTTTAATCTTTTTTAAGGATAAAAACGTTATTTTACTATACATGAAAATTGAAAAAAAATGAAATACCCTTATCCAATGGCCCTTTTTTTTTTTTATCTTGGAGACAAAAAAATATTTTTACTGTTATGAATATTGTGAAAAGTCAAGAAATTTCTTGGTTAATAGCTTTAAATTTTGTTAACTTAAAGAGTAAAAAAGTATTTTTACTTTATAAAAAAATTTAAAAAGACATAAACATTTCCAAATAATCTTCTAATGTCATTTGAGTTAGAGGATAAGACCTAAATACCTCTCCTAAACCTAAGGTTTAAATTTAATCCACTTAAAAACAAAAGGATAATTTTATTATAACAATTATGAGTACAATTATAATAAATTTCCCATGCTATTTAGCTATGTAGCTTGCTGCATACACATGCTTTTCATATCTATTTGTAGATATTATAGGTTTTCTTACGCTTCATGTTACTTATTTAAAAAAAAAATTCTCAGCTGAAGCAAGTTGTAAGAGACTTTTCTAATTATTTTATCATGGATATAGCAAATGATTGAAATGAATTCCGAAAAAGAATTTGGATGCACACAAGGACGGAAGGCGAGAAGGCCCGGGCCCCTACAAGAAGAAAAAATATTTCAGCTCCCTTCTAAAAATTTATACTTTTAACCCTAAAAATAGAAGATTTTAAATGTTAACCCCCTAATTGTTTTTTGTTTTTAATTTGGCTCTTTAAAATAAAATTCCTAACTCCACGATGAATGTACCACCGCATTTTATTGGGGCTTTATGGTTAGGCCTTGCCTCACCGTGGGCTTGAGATTCCCCCATCCTCTTAACTTCCTGGCTTATGGGCTGGAAGCCTATTGGATCTGATTGGGCTAAACAAAAGTACTATATTCTTTGGGTCAACAAGAGCCCAACTAATAGATCAGGGCACCTTTTTGAGATGCCGAGTGAGAATTTTAAAGCTTCCTCGAAAGAGAGACATAGCTCCCAACTGCTAACCCATTTTTCTCATCTTTTATGTTAGAGCTCAAAATTCCATGGCAAGGAAGAGTGCTGAGTCAATTACCTTAATCTAGCAAGAACCCTGCGATGCGTTCGCATCCAGCACTTTTGTTAATTTGGAAAAGCCGGCAGGGGTTCCCTCTGCTTTTATGGGTGGCTGCCACGATTAGCACATGACAAGACGCCGGCCTTTTCTTCGGTGAAAATTATTGCCTGAGAGAAACAGAGCAAAGTCGTCTTTCCCATTTTAGAAACTACGTTGCCGTCCATCGCTCTTCATAAATGGGAAACTTTCCTTCTCCTCGAGTCTTCTTATCAATTTTGTAAAGCACCATGATGAGAGGTAAGAATATTGTCGATAACCATCCACGAATCAAGCATTGCTGTGGATTCTATGCCGTGTTGATGGATTTTGCAATACAGAAGTCAAATATTGAGAGGTGTAGTTAGTTTTCATGACATTATTAGTATTTGAATGTGCTTGTGTGGTATTTTATTTGAGTGTGTGCTTGTGAGGTATTTTATTTGAGTAATGTGTATTTTCAAAAATGTATTCAATTGAGTGTTTTTAAATTTAAAAAGCTAAAAAAAACACATCCACTTTACAATCTTAAATGGTTCATGTTTGACCAAGTTAAATAATTTATTTTAATAATAAGTTAAATAAATTAAAACAACAAAATAGTAATAACAATTTCTCTAAAAAATAGAAGCAAGAGGCTTAAAAAATAGATTGTTTCTTAATATCAATCATATAACCTTGCTTTTATTATTTTCTTTCAATTTAAATTCATTATTTTTTTAATTGTTTATTTTATTTAATGAGAAGGGGACATTTATTAGTTTTTAAAATTAGAAATGCTCAATTAAAAACTTTTTCATTGAAATTATTATATAATCGGTCGTTGAGATTTTCATTTATAAATTTTCTATTATTAGTGTTTTTGTATATAAATTTGTATTTAAAATTGTTCATTTTGAAAAAAATAAATAAATTTCTTGCCACTTAAAATTTGAGGTGGAGGTATGCTTTGTTTGTCCAAAAGTGCTAGAAATTAAGTCAATCTACTATTTTTTTATTATTTGGACAAGTCACCTTTTACTCTTATTTTTCTTTGAATTATTATTATTATTATTTGTTTTAACATTCAATTTTACTTAACTGATCAAATATGGTCTACATAAGAATATAAAGCTTAGAAGCACTCAATTTATAAATTCTTAAAGTGTAGACATTCAAATAGAAAAAAATAGAAGTACATATACTCAACTTAAAAAAAATAAAAGTATAAACACTCTATTAGAAATAAAGTGAAGTGCTCATATACACACATGATGTACACTTGATATAGTATGCTGAAGTAGCGATTTATTAAACATGTAGCATGTATTTTATATAATCAAATAGAAACAATTGATTAGAAAAAAAATGAATTTCTCACGGTTAAATAGAAAAAATAAAAATAAGGTCACTTAAATTGAAAATTTCGTACATCAAATATACAATAATTTATTTTTAAAACCACAAATATTCAATTAATAAAAATAAAAGTTCAAACACTTAAATACAAAAAATAAAAGTGCACTTTGTAAACATTTAATATATAATTATTTCTGTACTGCCAATAAAGAATACCCTAGGTTGGAGCTCCAAAAACATCTCCCATCATCCATGGTAAAGTAAGGTTAATTAGACAAATGCAAATAAAACAAATAGCTATAGATGAAGAAACAGGGACAGGAAATATATAGAACCAAGCATCCAAATTTTGGTGCATGATCCTACATGCAAATCATCCCTTTCAGTGTCATGTTGTTGCACTTCAGATTAGCCACGACTTTTTTCAAGGCTTCCACTGGCCACTTGGTAATAAAGGAGACGAGTGGGCACAGATGATTGTTTTGTCGTGGCCACTTCTAGAATCCCACTGCCTTCATCCTCGCAATCTTTCCAACCATGGATATCAACTCTTCAAAACCCATCTTCAGCCTTGAAAACGATTAGAATATTCAAATCAAGATACCTAGCACTAATTCCAAACGCTGTAAAAAGAAAAAAACACTAGCTCTCATAAAATATTTTTCTAATATGCCTGACTTGATTCAAGCATAGGCTATTCAAACTCGCCTATCCTTTTGGACTTTGGGAATGTTAAGCCATCAGAACATCCGCGCGCGTTGGTACCAGCTAAACTCATTCTTTAGCTATAGTAACTATTAAGTGTAAATCTTGACAAGTCATTGTTACTTTCTGAAGGCCTTGCTATTATTTTAGCCCTCTTCGGTGTGTAGCGGAGAAGCTTGGGATTCATGGAGAAGGAAAAAAGAGGGCTTTGGCAGTGTTCTTGTCGTCGTCGGGTTTAGGATTAGGGTTTCACAATCCTTTGTCATCCCAAATTGAAGAAAAACCCTTGCTATATAGTGTTAGGGTGTGTGATAATTCATTCTTTGAAGATGTTGGAGGTGGTGTTGGGCGATCCTTCAGGAAAGAAAATGAGTGAAGTGAAACGACGATGACACCATCGTTTATGGATTGAATGCTTTGATCGTTACCATCGCTCATATTTTTGCATCCACTGATCTCCCTTTTGAGATTTTCACTCTTTGCTCATTTATCAATTCATGGCAGAGCTTTCAGTCTTGAAACTTTTCTTGTTTCTTTCTTGTTTTGGTTATCTGGTAATTATAGAAACAGAGGTTATTAGGCCAAAGAAGAAGGGGAGACTGAGACTTTGAGATTTGGGTATGTGAACTTCGATACATTCTTGAACTTTATGGTGTTCATTTGTATAGATCATAGGAAAATATTTTGTCACTTTTTCAGAGTTTCTTTTCTTTTTTTTAAAATAAAGAAGGGCCTTTACTAATGTTAGGCAAACAGCAAAACCTCTTCATATGGGACACAGCAAACCAGCCTTTCTGTGAATTCCCAGAAATCTAAGTTTTTAAGTATGTCAAGAAAAAACTTCAAGTTTCAAACGGCCTAATGGGGATGGAGGAAAGTTTCAGCATAACAAGTAATTTTAGGAAATGCATAGAAAAAAATATAACATGAGAGATTTATATGATTCGATAAACCAATTAATAGTTTTCTTCACTTTATAAAAATATTATTCTCTATGAATGATTTTTAGTCTTTCAATTTTTGTTTTTAACATAATGATGTAGTTTCTTTAAGTAAATATTTTTATATAAACTAACCATTATTTTCTCTACCCCTACCAAATAATTTATGAATAAAACATCAATTTGTATGAAAATTTAGTATGGTTTATTTGTTTACTAGCATTTTCCATGAAAAATATTTGTAACCAAATTTTCACTTTTTTTCTAATTTTATTATCAATTTTCATTGGTTTGATTTTTTAATTTTTATATGTTTTAATTTTTATTTTTCAGGTAACGACCTTAACAATAAAAATATCAATGAAATTGGATAAAAGAGTAAAAACCTTAAAGTAACATGTTAGAAAGGTAGAATCTATAAAAACTCTGATATACAAACGGTTAGCAAATATATATATATATGTAAAGAGTTCTATGGCATTTATATTAATTTTAGTATGGTGCAATAATTCATCACCAAATAATTTAATATGTTTAGCCTCATATAACATAGCATAACATCACAACATAACACCACAATTATTTTATTATTTTATTTTTATTTTTAGATGGCAAGAGTATGTCTTAAACCTCAGATCACACTCCCTCTCTTTAGAAGATTACCACTAAGATAGTTTTGGAACAAGGTTAAAAACAATAAAGTTGATTTATTATTGAATTAATTATTATAAAAAATTAATTGGTATGGAAGATTAATTTTTCTTTAAATTTACTTATAATGGAGGTCCACTTCTAACAAAGATGGGTAGGGAAGATTAATTTTTCTTTAATCTCATATAGATGGAGGTTAAAGGCATCCATAGCAGCTAGGAGGGACGATGCACCATCAGTTTCATAGACCTCCATTTCCATTTCTATCTCTAAAAATTAGCCAAACATGCTTATACGGTATGAGAGTAAATTTTAACCCAAATTATCCTACAGAACATATCCTAAACTATAGCTATTGGTTCTGTTGAAATTATAGTGACTTGGTACTAGAAAGACATGTTTGGTACGAGGGAAAGTGCTTCAAAGCCATCCATTTTTCATTTTTACCCCCCAATGTTTGGAGTTTTAAGAAGTTTAACATTTAACCCAAAAAAATGATTTTAAGTGTTGATTTTATAAGAAAAGAATTAGGTCAACTTATCCCTAATATGTCTCTTACAAGTCAAATTGCTCCTAATTTGTTCTTATAATTTAGGTCTTCATTAAATTGTTTTTGTAGATATTCTCATTAATTAAAAGTGATGAAAATACCTTACTAATTAGATTTATAAAACCACACCTTACTAATTATATATTTTTTCCTTTGCGAATACAAAAGGGTTATATTAGTAGATTTAACTTTTTAATTAATAGAGAAATAATTATCATATTCTCTTTCCCAACAGTGTTTATCCTCACTAAATGCTCCTGTTGAGGGGAAAAAATATGCACAAACTTCAGGATTTTTACAATGTTCTTGGCAAATTTGGTAGCCTGCCCTCCTATATATTTTCTGAAGTTAGTTTGCGTATAATTAAATCAATACTAAATCCATTCTCGGATCATTTTAAAGGAACCGTCATAATATCGACGTAGTATATTAAAAGAATTTAATAAATTTTTCAAGATAGTAATTCCAAGATTTGAACTTAAAAAATTAAAGAATGAAGCAAGTATTTTTAACCATCAAGTCACCTCTTCAGATTTGCTCTCCTGTAAGTTAACATTTAACCCCTAATTTTTTTTTCTCCCAAGATTAAAGAGGAGTTAACCTATATTAACAATTAACCGCTTTTAACCTAATACAAACACAATCTAAATCTTTACCTTACTAATATTTTCCTTCAAGATTTTTTACCCCGTTATGAACACAACCTTAGGTCTACTAATCTCGAGTCCTTTTGTTTGGTTTTTGAACTTTTTGGGCAGTCTTGGATCCTTCGTTACTTCTTTTGTTTGTTCTTCCAAGTTTAACGTTTAAAAACTTTTGGGACATTCATTGTTGGACATAATTTGTTACAAGGTTTTGTGTTATAAAGTGGAAAAAAGATTTATAAACCCACTTAGAAAATCTTGAAATCATTACAAATTAAGATGAATTGGGATGGGAGGCGGTCATTAGAATTTGCCTGAAAATGAATTTCTCTTGGAAGTGAATTTAATAGAATGTTTTTTAAAAAAGATGGATTACTTTCAAATGTTTATTTTTAACATGAAAAATAAAGTTGAAAATCATTTTTTTTTTGGTTTTTGGTTGTAATATAAGAATTAAATTAAAAAAATAACAGTTTTTAACTTCTTTAAATGGTAAGGTTTTTAAATTTTTTACTATTAATTAATTTTTTTTTTTATGTTTGGTATACATTGAAAATAACTGTTTTTTACATTATCCTATTTTTATAATAAAATCTATATGACATAATATAATAATAAAACATTTTATGTACTATAATGTGTTTTCTAACCATTTTATACAACTTAAAACATTTTTAACAATAGATTATATGCCCTGGTATATAAAATTGATGTGATGTTTATATGTTACATATGGATAAATCCTATGGAAAATAGCCCAATATGTCCTTAAATTGTCCTTAAATTATGAGGTGATTTTTCAATTTATTCTTATATATTTATTTGAGTCAATTTTATCTTTTATATAATGATTTAATTTTTAATTTTTTATGTTTTTAAATCGTTTTGATGTATTGATAGTAAAAATAAATATAAATAAATAAAATATAATTTTAATTATTTTTAAATAAAAAACACTTTGAAATACAATATCTATTTTATTTTTAAACAAACATGTATAAAAATAGATTAGAAACTCAACTCATTATTTGAAAACATACTAGGCTATTTCTCTTAATAGATAATCTAATATTTTCTTAATATATAAGAAAAATGAAGAGTTGTGTTCCTTTAATTCTTGAATCTTTCATAATGGGTAGAAAGTGGATTTAGTTGACTAATTCTCCAAGCGTAATCAAACATGCCTTCCAAGCACACGGGTATAAACGTAGCAAGTGAAGCGCCTTGATGGAGACTAAGCCAATCTCTTTCTATGCAAATATGTCTTGATTTCATCATATAATCTTATCTCTGAATTAAAAGTTACAGTTGTAAGTTCTACTCAACTAGAAGTCAACAATAGAAGTTCCTATTTTTTATTATAAAAGTTTCTTTGGATCCATCAACCCAAGTCTAGCTTGTTTGTATTTACCTTTTAAAAATATTTTTAAAAAAAATTAAAATTGTTTATTTGTTTTAAATTAATAAATTTTTGGTATTTTTAGATCATTTAATACATTAATATAAAAAAATAATTTTTTTAAATTAAAAAATTATTTTGATATATTTCTAAATAAAAAAATAATTTTAATTTCAATTTCAATTCAGTGAATGACATATTGGTTTTTGCCAGGTATGGATCATCTATCATACAACCATTTCTAGGACGAGACAAGATTTTTGGTGAGAAAGGTAGTGCTGGTTTAAAATGAGCATACATAGAAGTGAATGACATATTGGTTTTTGCCAGGTATGGATCATCTATCATACAACCATTTCTAGGACGAGACAAGATTTTTGGTGAGAAAGGTAGTGCTGGTTTAAAATGAGTTCAAGTAGGATCCGTATTAATAATGTAATTAGAACCATTTCCAGTTTTGTAAGAAATAAATATCATGTGTTTCTATAGGTGGCTATTTGTCAATTTATCACCCTGTAATAGTCTATATTATTATTATTATTCTTAGTATTATTATAAAAAAAAAAAAAATGAAGGCATCAAGAAGCTCCAGCATAGCCATAGGTTTGATGCATGGGGACCGCGCAGGCCAGCCCACCTTTTATTTATAGGCGCTGCATTCTAAGAGCTTTTTCGCAAGTGGTCCTGTTGCTTAACAACGAGAAGGATCTTTCCAAATCCAGGTGAAGAAGAGTTCATTTACCGTGCAATTTATGAACCCATCACTGATTCTGAACGAGATTAGCAGATCCTTAAGTTAGAAACTCGACAATATGTGTTATTACTCCGAACAGCTTTTGTACAAAACCAAGGGAAAGTATATATAGTAATTTTCCTGGGAGTAAAGAGTACTCTGCTAGTTCATGTTTGTTTCCAGGGAGTAGATTCTGTTTCCCGTGGCAGGAGTGGCATGACACACCGGCGGGAAGATGTTTACTGCCCCCCTTCCTTCCATGTATTGCCCAAGCAAAAACTTTATCTGATAAACAA
This sequence comes from Populus euphratica, assembly GCF_000495115.2. Lineage (NCBI taxonomy): Eukaryota > Viridiplantae > Streptophyta > Magnoliopsida > Malpighiales > Salicaceae > Populus > Populus euphratica. The sequence continues at coordinate 31,024 of NW_011499966.1, forward strand.
AAAACCATTTGATAATGTTTTAGGTAGTTACGTAATCTGAATAGAGGATTGCTTTGAACTTTAAACTGCCAATTTGTTTCTGTTTTGAGAAAGAAAAATTAAGATAGAAACAAAAAGATGAAAAACGTGGAGGATATGAAATTGTGATTGATAGATGTATCTTTGTATTCTATAAGAAGACTATACAAATTATACAAAATACTATTTTACTTTTGAAATGTATGATTTGTTGGGTTTTTAGAAATATATATGCTCTTTAGAAATGGTAAATATAAAGATTTTTATGGAGTTTCAAGGATCTGATAAATAAATCTAGGAATATATAGGATTTATATGAATATTAATGAAAATTAGATGTTCTCTTCAGTTTTGAATAATTATTTCAAGGTTAGGTTGTCGTAAATTATATGACATTCAAGTATCTAGCCTCTAATAATAATATACACAAACCTCCAATAAAAACTCTTTCTAGAATAGATAAGTTGTTATGTCTTTGAATGGTAGCTCTTTTCATTTATGTTTTTCAAGTGTTATGTAACTTACATAGTTTTATACAAAAAATAAGAGGTGTAATAATCTATTTTTAGAGAAACTTGAAAACCTAAATAAGTTAGCCTAGAAATAAATCATAATCCTAAATAAAATAGGATTAAAAAATTTTAAAAAATTAATTTATTATTAATTCAATAATTAATTAATTTATATTTAAAAATTAAGTACAATGTCTAATAATTTATCAATGACTATGATGTTAAAAACAAACATAAATTTACAAAGTAAACACATTCAATGCTACAATATCTAAATCAGAACATTGTTGATGAATGAATAATAATTATATTAAGAAATTTTTGTTTGACTTAACTTTTCAGTGAAAAATTTATTAATATAATTATTATTCATTCATTAATAATATTCTGATTTAAATATTATAGCATTGAATATATTTACTTTGTAAAATTATATTTGTTCTTAATACTATAGTCATTGATTCTTTCAAAAAGATTTGAATCTCTTCTTAAACCTCATTCCATTTTACGTGAGGATTTATAATCAATACTATTTGAAAATATATGAAATATTTTTCTTAATTAACATAGGATAATGAATCATCTATTGATTACTCAAATATTTTCATATAGTTCTTATTATACCTAATATTTGCTTATTTGTTATCATTGATTATGATAACATGTGGTCAGATCAAAGTATAATATTCCCTATATAAGATATCTTAATAATCTTAAGTCTAATAATTACTTACAACCGTCACATGAGTTTTTCCATACATACAAGTGTTTTTTTCATATAATATTCTCAGATAGGTTAGTTCAGTGTATATGTTACCTGACAAGCACCTATGTATTAGTTATGAAAATAACTGTTTTCTTTCATAAAAAAAAAAAAGAATATAACATATACTAGTTTCAATAACTCTAATTAATATTCAGTCTTAATAGAGCATTGACCAAGAACATTTATGAATAATACTTTGATGCAATAAAAATTCTACAATTATAATAAATTTATAATTTTTTCTTTGAAAATTATTTTTATCCCCATGACTTTATCTTTACTCTAGATTCATTAATCGAATATTTGATCAATATTAAAGATAAATAAGTTTTTATTAAAAAATTAAATATATTTATATAAACAAAGTCAATATCATATGTAACTAATTAATTGACGACAAGGCATCTATACTAACATTATCATCAAACTTGTAATGTTTAGAAGAATTAATAAAGACGAGTTTTTATTTTATTTTATCTTATAATAAGCAATAATATTATTAACTATCTTAAGGTGGTAATTTTTCCACTTATAAAATCATGTTAAAAAAAGGATTTGTAATCATTGTAAAGTATAATTCATTACTAAAATAATAAATTATGATTTATTTGATCATCAAAACATTTCTATAATATATTTAATAATTAAATTAATTATATATTAAATAAAATATTTGAATGTACATAAAGTTAAAATCTAACACAATTAAAAATTCAAGATAACAATTCCATTAGAAATGCATTTTTTTGTTATCATTTAATCCTCACATCTTCATCATTAAGTCCATATTCTTTTAAAACATGATCAATTTTTATTTTTCTATATTATATATGTTTTAATTATTTTATTTATTTTTCAATATTAATATTAAATTTTGTTTCATAATGTTAAAAACTCATTCTTTCCATAAACAAAGTCTTCTTATATGTATATATATTTGTTTTTTTTTAAATTAAAAACCACTCTTTGGTAAATGAATTTTATTCATTTCATAAAATAATATTATTTATTCTAATTATTTATTATTTTTATAAATTATTAAATTATATAAAATAATTTATTATTTATTTTTAAAAATTATTTTTTTCATATTAATATGATCAAATGAAAAAAATTATTATAATTACATTCTTAAAAATTATTTATAAAAATTTATATGTGTGTGCGCGCACAATAGGTCATATTTAAAAATTAGTAAAAACAATAAAATTATGAAATGTTTGAAGGTACACTCCTAGAAAAAAAATTAACTTAGTTTTGTATTCATCCGTTATATCTCTCCTTTTTAGATGTATAGAAAAATAGTTTAAAATTGTCTTCTAAACATAGATAAAACCCTATTTTTATCTCTAGCTTTACAATCGAATGTTTTTTTAACTTAATTGTTATTTCTTTTTTTTTTGGGATGGTAACTAAACATTACTTAAATGTACTAAATGATATAGAATTTTTTTATTGAAACATATTTTCTTATCTCTTGCCAAAATATACAAAGCCTTGCATGTGAGGATTGGATCGGATCGTAAGGGAAAAAAAAAACTTATTTAGTTTAATGCCTCGTATTTGAGTACTATTATTATTATTTTTTAAGATGACATGTAGTTTTTCTGAAAAAGATGACATATCTATATTTGGTTAGCCTTCTTTGCAAATATGTCCTATACTTTAATCATGGCATAAATGCAATAAAGATCCTTTTAGTTGAACATAGATATTAAAGAGACAATATTTTTTTATTAGATATATGGTCAATTTATCTATACATCTATTTTTTTATATACTAAAAAATAAAAATAAGCAATACAAGAGAAAAAAGAAAAGAGATCAAAGTTCTAATCTTATAATAGTTAAATCTGACATGAAGAATTGATCCGAAAACATTATGATTTTAGACATGATCACTTAGTTTAGGTTTATAATTAGGTTATTTTGGATATTGATTTGATTAAAACTTGATTGATCTTGTCAATTTAGTCATGATTTGGTTAAAATATAATAGATGAAAGATAAAAAAAAAAAATTGACTTTATCACTTTTTTTTACTATTTTACTTTACTAGCCAAGTCAAATTCTATATTAGAGTTGACAACTATGCTACCTCTCAATCCTATGGAAGTTTCATTTTGATTCCATCAAACTACAAAATGACCAGATGGCAAAATCATCTTTACCCTAGGGATATGCAAAATATATTTTTTTTTATAAAAAAAATATGATTTTTTTTGTTCGTTTTTATTTTTTTTCTTCCATTGTATAAGTTACAGATAGGTTGAGAAAATATGGGTTTTACTATGGTTAATCCTCTAATCTAAATATTTAATTGATTACTCATATGAAATCCATTTTAGTCCTTATTTTTTCATTTTCTTTTATATCACCACTTTGATATTACTCAAAATACATTTTTTAAGCAACTAACTTCTTTAAAGAAGATTGATTGATGAATTGTTTTTTATTTTATCAAAGTATAATCATAATAATGAAAAAACTCAAACTTTTTATGCATTAATTTTCATGTTTATGTATTGTGTATTAATTTTAAATTTTATATCGTCTTTCATAGTAATAATAACATAATATATTTATTTATTGATGTGAAAAATTGAGTTTCCAACAAGGTTAAGAATAATGTGCGGTGAAAAAATAATTTTTTCATTAACTCAAAAACTGATAAATATGCAATGCAAGTTAAAATATAGGTGAGTCATGTTGCATGATGACCAAGATGTCCTTCCCACTAAAAAGTGTATGTCATATTTCTTCATTATCGAAAAGCTAGACTTTCATATGGTGTATAGAAAATATTTTTGGGTGCATCCTTGTTTGATATATTAGCTCAAGATTCAATAGATTCAATCCTAGCATAGGTTAGGTCTAAAAAAATCAATCTAAAGTTGATTTGATCAACTCAGAGATCAACTAATTACTCGATGAATAACTATTTTGTTTTTTCAATTTCATTACAATGTTATTTTGATTTTTTTTAAATAGATTAATCTACTTAATCCATAACTTAAGCCTTATACCAAGTCAATTCCATAACCAAATGAACTTTGATAACTATTGTTATAGGTAAATACAATATGCAAACATAAAAAATAGTTTGTTGATATCCAACTACAAATAAAACCTAATTTAGTTAGATTAGAACTAGTTTGTTTTCAACCTGGATTTCAAGCTAATTTGCCCGAATCTAGTGAAACATAGTATTCCTTTTCCACTTAGAAAATTTATTTACCTTGTCTTTTTTTTTCTTTTATTTGTTTCATGAATATTAATAGAAAATAACATGGCTTTACATAGTTTTATACCCATGTATAGGCCTATGATATAATGATATTCTATTTTTAATGTAATTAGATACGAAGAATAATGAGGATTGTTATAAGTTAAGAATCTCAAAAACAAAAACACCTTAACTATAACGAGATATCCAAAAGGTTATTACAAACCTTCATAAAGAAAAACAAAAAAATACGAGAAACACCTTATAATACTAAATAGAAAAATTAAAAAAAATATTCCCTTTAAATAGAGAAAAATTAAAAAAAAAACCTAATAATATTGAATAAAAATAACTAAGAAAAATACTTATTTTCTCAAAAAACTCATACATTAATTTCTTGCATTTGCAAAGAATAATAAGTTCAAATCCTTAGCATTTAAGTTTGAAAAATGCTTCATTAAAAGAAGTCATAGTAGTCACTCTTTTTTTTACATATACAGTAGTGGTTGGTTAATGCAGATGTTGTCATGGTAACATGACTATGTTACTTTATTTAATATTATCAATACTAGTGTTTTGACAACTTAATAATTAATTATAGGTTTTATCAATGAGATATAAGAAAAAACCTATCTTTGTTAAACATCCCTTTTATATATATATAATAAGCATAAAGTAGCTCTTGTGATTGTAAAAATCTTTTAATCTTTCATTGCCCTTGTACTAGAACTATTATTTCCTTTAGTCCTAAGATTTGATGTTAAATACAAAACAATCTTTAAACTTACAATTTATATAACATAGTTCTAATATATCGTAGAATGAGTTTACTTGAGTAATGTATGTCTACGTATGTAAATAAGCTAAATTATATAAAAATCCCTTAAACTTTTATCGTTTGGATTAACATCTCTTATGTATATATGTTTTTAATTCTAGTATGTAAACTATAAAATGTTAGTATTTAAACCCCTATCACCTTTCACTTTAAACTTTACTATTGTTACTATCAAATCACATCTATAAATTACTAAAATAGTTCTTTTAATATGAAAAAATTATTTGAATATCAACATACACTTTAAACCTAAATAGATTATAAAAATTAGAGTTTTAGCTTTTATATTTGAAATTTTCAAGCTTTAGAATAAGCCTATTATTTATTCATAGCTTGACTAACATTTGAAATTTTCAAGCTTTAAAATAAGCCTATGATTTATTCATAGCCTAACCGATAACTGTTGAGTTTCCCCTTCTCTCTAAGCTTCTAACATTCTTCTATATGAGTTCATCTTATATACACTTCAAATTTTAAACCCTACCCTAATAATAATACAACTTAAGTCAACAAAAAGAATGTGCATTTTACTCGGCAATTGCTTTTAGTTTCTAAACTATATATAGTAAAGGAACATTGTTATTTGTATGGTCTTGATCATTTATAAGGATCCCTTTCTCATTTTTTTGTAGGAATTTATTGATCTAAAAGTGACCCTAACAAATGACCATTTCATGTTTAAGCATGATGGATTACTTTTTGTTGATATATATATGCCTTAGCATTATATTATAGTGTTAGATAATGTCTTGCTAATGCTTTTTTATGCTAATTTTATTATATTTTAGTACTTTTCACACTAAAGTTGTAACTTAAGGACCTTACCTATCTAACTTATTCTTACTTTTATTGATAATAAAAAAAAATCAAAGAAAAATATCTTTCATAGAATAAACAAGGAATAACACAATTATATGTTGAAAATATAGCTTTGAAAATAAGCCAAACAATAATAAGCTACATGTTCCTTTCTTGGTTGACTACATCAATGCCTTTTTAAGAATAAATTGAATGATCTTTTAAGAAACTAGTTGCATTTTAGTAAAAGTTACTCTCTACAATCATCCATACCCTAAATAGGTTTACAAACTACATTCAATCCTTAGATGGATAAAATTATTGATGCTAAGTGATTTTATAGGAAAGATAACTAATCAATAAGAGAACATACCAATAAGTTTACATATCAATATGGCAATGGTTTTGGCCAACCATTACATGAAGTTAATATTTTTTGTTAACATTAGCCAAAATAACTTTTTATTAATTCTTTATGTTACTAGCCAATTCAATTAATAGTTGGAAAGGGATGCAAACTCATTTTCATAAACACTTCTACATGATAGAATTAGAAGTAACACTGGCTGACCTAGCCATAATAGTCCAAGACCTAAAACAAGCTGTAAAAAGTTAGATGTTGTGATTTAAAACACTAAAAACCAAATAAACTATAGTTAGATCTGAACAATAATTCATAAAGTTACTGTTATAAAGCATATAATACAATATAAAATATAAGTTCACAAGAATCAAATATTTAGACAATTACACCCTCATAGATGATATTATTTATTATGAGAAAATTTTTGATAAAATGAGTATAAAAAAAATCACCAATAAGGATTTTTTTTTCCATTGGCTATTTAGATAATGTCATGAGCACCCACCCATTGACATATTCAAAATCTAACAAAGAGTTTGAGAAAGTAGTAACTCATATCAATTACTTAAATAAAAAATCAAAGATCATTTGGGATCGTAATAATGAAAAAGAATAAAAAGGCTATGAAACTTCATAGCAAATTGGTTAAAGCTATAAAAGTAGTTAAACATAAGAATGTTATTTTTACATTAAAAAAGTTAAAGAAATCCTTAACTAGTTAGTGCATGAAGGGGTAAATTAATCTTTTTAACAATAACACCATCCCTAATTTTGAGAAATCAAGGTAAAATAATATTATAAATGGCATGACTTTTGGAAACTCGACACCAATGTAGTCTTTAGAAAGAAAATCCAGAAGGTCTTTGAATTTTAACATATCTATTTCTAGATAAAAAAAAAATATAAGTGGATGATGATGCCTAAATATAACTTGTTTGTAGAAACAATTCTTTTATGAATTGGTAGAGAGTTTACTTTGAGAGTTCCTTTTTCTTTTTCAATAGAGAATACATTTTTTTCTTATATTCTTAATTCTTTTTTTTTCTTTACTTATCTTACTTGTTTAATAGTGTTAACAAAATATATTTATAAAGGTAAAGTTACAACCTTCTTACAACTGAAAAGTCAGAGTTACAAACACTTTATAACTAAAAAGTTAAGATTTGAAGAGACAACATTAATGTATCTGTAATTGAAGAGTTATAATGTATTTGAACATCCTTTTGCACTCTTATTATTTTCCCTGATTTATTAATATAATTAATATCGATATGAATTGGGTTGGGTTGATCCATTATAGGTGATCCAAATCCTTCATTGAGATTCAAACCTACATTACAAGAAAAAAAATATCAAGTATACAACCGTAAGCTAGGCCTACTTATATGAAATAAACTTTAAATGATGAGATAATTTCAATATATTTTTATTTTATTTTAAAATAAGATCAAAGTATTCTTAGATTCACTTTTGCATATTAGTATATTATAAGGTTAAATCCGATAATTAAAAAAGGAGCACTCACATAGATAAGTATTAGACCAACTAGTTGTGTGTATAACCTTTTTTTTCATTATATTTTTATGTATATATTTTTACTTATTATGGTGTAAAAATTCATCACATCACTTTATACATTAATTAATTATTTCATAATTATGTTATATATAAATAATAATATGAAACAATTGTGATTCATGATCAACTTTTAATACTTGTTATCCACAAGTCTAATGGGCTTTTGGAAAAGGATAACTCTAAAAGACATAGGCTGGTCTCTTACAAAAAAAGGCTAGAGTAGATCATAAATTTTGGTCATAAAAAATAATATGTAAACCATAAAAATGCTAAAAATATGATTTGATAAGCTCAAGATGTACCTCAAAATAAGGCATATAAGTGCCCATATGTGCCATAGAATTCTCCTATAAGGTAAAGATTTAGAGATCAATAATAAACAAGTACTGTCTTTATCACATGCCAAAATATTTAGATCTAAAAAATCAGTTAACAATTATCAATACAAACATTAACCATAATAAAATTCATCCTAGCTAATTAATAGGGAGTAAGACGATTTTTGTTTATCACCACCAACATCATCTAAATTTAAAAAAGAGATGGAAACAAAGGTAGTTATATAAAGACTACTTTTAAATGATGAAATTCCTAAACACTATAGTAAATGGAGATGATGCTTAGTCATACACCTTCCTTAAGAAAAGATTATGAAGACTACACAAATAAAAAGTTAGTAAAAAAAAAAATCTTAAGAACTAATTAGGTTGCTTAAAAGAGGTACACTTGAAGGATTAGTATTAGACATGATCAAACTATAGCTTGCACAAATTAACAATACTAATCATAAGATGGTCTCTAATAAATATAGAATCACTATGTGGACATAAGTTTTGGCCAAAAACATACGGAGGATTTTTTTCTCTACATCACTAATGTCTCATGAGGTTGCAATAAACAAAGATCTACTAAGGAGATATGTGACAAAAAAAATCTCTATAAATATAGATAAAACTATCACTAAGATAGTAAAAAAGGCTTTGAAAAATGAATAATTACAAGTTTCAAAAGGAACATATACTATTAAAGTAAATGCAAGAATGAATTAATAACATTAATAACAAAATAAACGTGTCGAAAACACTAGGCCAATACCATAAAAGCTTGAGAAAAAGGAAACAAACACCTTAGTTGTGACCCAATTTATTGTCTTTTATATAATAAGAGTAAAAGATGACATTTTCTCATAAGCAAAAGCAACGAGAAAAGTGATATTAGGAAAGTTTCCTTAATAAAAGGAGAGCAAATACTTATTAGACATGAAATAATATTGAAAGTGAGCAAGGATAGTAAAGGTTTTTGAACCATAAATAAGTTAGAAAATTATAAGAAGACTTTAATAGATGCCTTTGTAAAAAAAAAAAAAACTAGATAGATGATAAACATGACATGATTTTTGACACGACTAAAAGATTGATGTCTTCTCCCAAGTGCAGGAGTGTCGAAGCAATAAATAATCCGGGAAGATCGAGATCGAACCACATGGAGGTTACTTATACAAATTATAAACAACAACAATAGTAACAATAACAACAATAACAACAGGATTACATTCAATTGGAAACCATACACAAAGGAGGTTCCAATCAGATTATAAATTGTTAACATGATTACATTAGTCATCTTATTCAATTAATGCTAATACTTGTAACAAAAAATACAAAGAGAGAAAGGAAGAGCATGATCTTGATCTGGAAATCAAGATGCCTAAATGCATGGCAAATGCCTCCTTTTATAGGCCAAAAATGGGAACTATTGATTTGATGACTAATTGATAAGTGGGTGACCAACTTTTGACTTGGTGACAATCCTTATCTTCTCTTGTCTGCCCAAAACGTCATTGATAACGTCAAAATTGGAGCCAGTTGCAAACATGAAAGTTGTAGGCAATTGTCTCAGCTTTCTTGTGTAAAACATTCAGCTCATTTGGACTTCTAGAACTCTAGATATGGCCAAAATACCGAACAGTGCTCGGGCTGGAAGACAGATTCGGGCTTCTTTGTTGTTGCTACAATTTGGACTTGATAATGGCCTTTTTAGATCTTGGGCTCCATATGAAAGTTGTAGGCCTATGTCTTACCTTTCCATCCATATAAATTGGACCTAAATCTGAGATCTGTAGCTCCAGATATGGCCCAATTACCGAACAGTGTTCCGGTTTGGATTGCACTGACATCTCTTTTCTAAGTTTGGTCATCTCTTTATCCTTGCAATTTAAGTTCTTCAAGTCATCAATCAATCCTTTCATTTATGTGATAGGCCTGCATTAAAAATAGATATTTACCACAAATTATAGGTATCTTATCTTATTAGATACATTATTATAAAACATATTTTAGTTAAGGAGTTATTGATACTTCAAGTGCAAAATGATGATATAAAACCATGATAAAAATGAACTTTTAAGTACTAATCAATTTTCAATGTTGATGAATTCTTTGATAATTGCATGATGGACAAAGACCTAAAAACCTTTCCTAAAAACCATACATAAGCTAAAGAGAAGGAACAACTAAAGTTCTCAATTCTAATGCAATAGATAAGTGAACATAGTACATTAAAGAATAAGGAATATGAAAAAACACTTTAGGAATAAGTGAGCAATTATGAAGAAATTACATCAATTAATATGGTGTTCACCCTATTATGCTTTTTTAAAACCTAGCTTGGCTAACTACTTTAAAGAGTGACTATAAATATAATATGGAAGAGAAGGAAAAAATTATTGAAGTCAACTAGTTTGAACCAATGGTTGAACAACAACCAATGCTCATATTTGCTAAGACAACATTAGTTATAAGTCATCATTTAAAACTTCTATGCTTCATAATTAATTTAATAGTGTACCAATATAAAGGTTATTAGTCATCATAAAGCTAATATAATCCCATTAGAAATGATCATGACAAATTTTATAAGAGGTATAAGAGACATTATAAGGTGTTACAAGTATACCTAACTATCAAGTGAAAAACCTCCAAGATAACTTTCTTTGTAGTAGAAATAAATGTTAGCTATAACACCTTACTTAGCAAGATTAGATACATGCTAACATATACTTGTTATTGACAAGATTAAAAGATTGATGTCTATTTCCAAATGCAAGAGTGTTAAAGTAAAAAATAACCCGGCAATATCGAGATCGAACCATAAGGAGGTTAATTGTATAAATTATAAACAACAAGAACAACAACAATAAAGAAGAAGAAGAAGTGGATGAGAAATTTGAGATGAAACATCAATGTAAGCATCAAATAATCATAAAAAAAATATCAAGGTTAGAGGATCCACTAATGGTATTTCAAACAAGTATATTATAAACATTTTTTGTTACTCAATTAGAAATCATACACAAAAGAGGCTCCAATCAGATTATAAATGATTAACATGATTATATTAGTCATCTTATTCGAATAAAGCTAATACTTGTAAATGTTATCAGGTATTCATGATTATAACTTATGTTAACAATAAATCAAATCATTGATTTGATGACTAATTGTTGAGTGGGTGGCCACATCTTGACTTGGTGATAATCCTTATCTTCTTGTCTATAAAAAACATCATTGTTAACGTCAGAATTTTAGAATTTGAACTAACCTTACTTATGAAAGTTCTAAGAAATTATCTTAGTTTTTTTTTAAATTAGGGCGATTTGGACTTCTAGAACTTGAGATATGGGCTGAATAGTGAATAGTGTCTGGGCTGTAGGACAGATTCGGACCTTTACGTTGTTGCTAAGATTTGGACTTCCAAATAGCAGAATTGAGTCTTCCCTTCCTATGAAAGTTTTAGGCCTATGTATTAGCTTTCCATCCATATAAATTAGACCTAAATTCAAGTTCTACAACTCTAGTTATGATCTAATTACCGAACAGTGTTTCAGTTTAGACTAAACCAGCATCTCTTTTTTAAGCTTCACCCTATTTTTGTCCTTTCAATTTCAGTACTTCAACTCATCAATCAATCCTTTCATTTATGTGCTAAACCTACATTTAGGATGAATATTTACCATAAATTAAAGGTATCTTATGGTATCAGACTTGTTATTATAAAACATGATTTAGTTAAGAAGTTATGAATACTTCAAGTGCAAAATATTGATATAAAACCTTGATAAAAATGCACTTTTAAGTACTAATCAGTTATTATCTTTACGTCATGTTATGATGTTTTGGTTACCCTACATATCTACCTTATACCATGGAAGCATAAAAATAAGATAATTCTAACTATAACTCATTATAGAGCTTCGATGGTATTGATAAAATTTGTACTAATATCTTCATTCCTTTCTACTGATTCTTCACAGGTACTATCCTTTAAACTAGAAGAATACCTCTCTAATAAGGCATTTACCCTAGTAAAGACATCTTCTAATAAGGCTCAAATATTTTTTACATAAAGAGCATGAACCTTAAAAGTTTATAATACTGAAGATTTAGGAGAACTAAAATTGGTTCAACAATTATCAGTGGGAAGAATTTTAAACACCAGTAATGGAACCTAAGTGAATGCTTTTAGGATGTCTAGTAATAAAAGAATGCATTCGTTTAGTAACCTCAACACTTGGAACTTCAAGATTCATTGTATCATGAGAAGTTGACATTTTTCTTGAAGAATAACTCTTTAGTTAAGGATGAATTATATAACAAACCTCTATTTACTATATTTATAGAAAAAAGAAAAGAAAAGGAAATAATAGGAGTAATAGGTGCTTGCTAAATAGCAAATAAATAGGATAAGTTAAAGTGTTATATAACTTATTTAAAGTTTATGAATTTGAAAAAAATATAATATCCTAGTCTTAGTTTTCAACTTGACAACAAGAGCTTCATCTTCACTATAATTTTCCTAATGCAAAAAAATATTGGGGGTTTTTTAGATCCCTTATTTTTAAAAAACAAAATTAAGGACTTGAGGTAAGCTATGATGTAAATGAAAAAAAAAATCATAAGAGCATAATAAATAACCAATTATAATCAAAATAATTGTAAATGAAAAATATCATAAGAGCATAATAAATAACCAATTATAGTCAAAATAATTAAAGGATAGTGTTCTTATTTGAAACTTCTCTAATAGGCCTCTAGTTTGGTCATCTATCTAAATTGTTAAACGTTTTTCTCTTATTGTCTTTAGCAAAAGACTTTTCACCAATGAAGAACTTCTCTTCCATTTATTTTAAGTAAAAGATATAATGAATGTCCATATCTTTTTGCATAAAGAGAAAAATTGATTAGCACTTAAAAGTACATTTTTATCAAGGTTTTATATCATCATTTTGCACTTGAAGTATCAATAACTCCTTAATTAAAGCATGTTTTATAATAATATATCTAATAATATAAAATACCTTTAATTTATGGTAAATATTCATTTTAAATACAGGCCTATCACATAAATGAAAGGATTGATTGATGAAAAAGGATTGATTGATGAGTTTAAGAACTAAAATTGAAAGGACAAAGAGATGTCGGTTCAATCCAAACCGGAACACTGTTCAGTAATTGAGTCATATCTAGAGTTGTAGATCTCTGATTTAGGTCTACTTTATATGGATGAAAAGGTAAGACATAGGCCTACAACTTTCATGGAGCTTAAGATTTAAAAAGGTCATTTTCAAGTCCAAATTGTAGCAACAACAAAGAAGTGTGAATCTATCCTACAGCTCGAACACTAATTAGTGTTTGGCCTATATCTAGAATTTTAAAAGTTCAAATGACCTCTATTTTCTTTTTCTTTTTTGGAAAGTGAAGACATTTTTATACAACTTTTATGTTTTCAAGTAGTTCCAATTATGACGTTATCAATGATGTTTTGGACAGACAATACAAGATAAAATTCTTGGTACTTTTATAGCCCATACTGTTTAGTATAACCGACACCTGAGCTATGAAAGAAACTTGATTTGTTATTAGCATAAGTTATAAACATGAATGCCTGATGAGATTTACAAGTATTAGCATTAATCAAATAAGATAACTAATATAATCATGTTAACAATTTGTGTGTGGTTTCCAATTGAATAATAAGAGTTTATACTATACTTGTTTGACATACCATTAGTAGATCATCTAACCTTGATATTTGTTGTTATATTGTGTAATCCTTACGTTAATCTTTCATCTCAAAGTTATCATCAATTTCTTCTCCTTCTTCTTCTTATTTTACTACTACTACTACTATTAATATTAATATTAATATTAATATTATTAGTATTCTTATTATTATAAATATTAGTATTACTACTACTATTGGTATTGTTATTATTGTTGTTGTTGTTGTTGTTGTTGTTGTTTTTAATTTGTACAATTAACCTCGTTGTGGTTCGATCCCGGTCATGCCGGGATATTTATTACTTCGACACTCCTGCACTTGAAAGAAGATATCAATTTTTTAGTTATGTCAAAAATCTTAGACGGTAGCCCATAATGAGGAAGAAGTCCTATATATTAAAAAAGTTGAAGTGATGATCAACCATTTTTGTAACTTTTTTGAATTTTTTTCTACAATGTCCAAAGTCATCTTGTTTAGAGCAACCTTGTTCATAGCATAATATATTAGGAAGGGGATAATTGGATAAGTCCTAATAGTATTTAGAAAGTAAGACCTACGAAGGCCCTATTCTCATTTATGCAATATGAGACATCAAAACATTATTTATATTGGTAAGCGATAGGAGGTTTTTTATGTATCTTTTAAAAGAAAGGTTCTCATAAAAAGCTTAAAGTATACCATTTCTTTTAGAACTGAAATCCAAGTCCACGTTTTCTTTATTGCTTATACACATTTAATGACTCTTTAAACATTTTCTTTCATCATAATAAGGTGATCTTAATATCTAGCCTAGAGTTTATCCAATACCCGATAGACATGGCTTACTATAAAGGGTTTCTAGGTTAATTATCCTAACTTCAGCCAAAGCCATTATTATCTTTAGAAAACCACATGTTTTATGTTTGAGGGCAATTTTGTTTTCTCTCTCTCTTTTTAGAAACAAACCAAATTTAAAAGCACCAAGTAATAAGGCATCAAATGGGTTTGTAGAAATTTAGGTAGAATCATAAAGCTCCTCTCATATTAAGTATAGGCCTCTAATTAAGATGAATTATATAATGTTATAGTTTGCATTTCATACCTAAATAGAAAACAAAATTATTGGATTTCATCCTAAATAGAAGAAAATCACCTAACAACTTTCTATTAGGTTTAATGATGATTCTATATAGCTAAATAACATAAAATATTTTATAATGCTTCAATTGTTCGGCAAAGCCTTTTTTTATTAGTATTTTCATTGTTTAACAAAGTCTTCTTACAGTCTACCTAACCATCTGATGTAATCGGCAAGGGATGGTTTGATTCGTGTATTGTACCATCCTACCTAATCAATACATAAAGTAAAGTGGTGATCTTTATTTTATTTTTTTTTTGACATCTTTTTATAAAATAAGCCATAACATTCTTATTCTTGCCTCCTAGTGTAGTATTAATGCTAGACAAGTTATTGTTAGGTAAACGATTCATGAGGTTTTGGCAATGAGAGACAAGCATATATTTTAGTTAAGCAAAACTTAAAGCTACCATTCTCATTTCTAACTAAAAGAAAGTTGTTTAAGGTTCATGATTAAATCTTTATATAAAAACTTCTAGATCTCTTATAGAATTCAATAATTTTTTTATGTTGAAGATGATGAATTACATGTAATTTTAGAAATCTAAATGTCACATTTAAAAGCCAGAGCATGTGTAATTTGAAAATTAAACTAGTTGTCTAAAAGTGTGTGATATAATGAATATATTTTAAAATTGATGCATACCTTATGATCATATAGTCTCACAACCTACAACAAACATGATAATTTTCCCAATAAAACTAAATAATCAGGTTTTGTTAAACCTTGACCCAAAGTTAACCTATAACCTTGACCCAAATGTCATTATTTGACATGGAATCCTTGTTAAGAACCAGAGGTATAAGCCAATTATGAATGATGCCACAAGTTCAGTTATACCTTGCTAAGTCATATTTTCTTTTTATCCAAGTAAAGAAGAAAAAGTTTTCTAAAAAAAAACTGAAATTCATTAATATCTAAAGGTTTCTCTAAATTTGCTTTAAAACATGACATGATATAATCTAAGATAATAACATTAATGGTTCCATATTAGGTTACAGACCAATGAGCCTTAACTTAAACTCAACTAAGTATAAGCCTAACACTTAAAACAAGCATAAACATTGATTTTGACCCAAAACAAACCCAACAAAAATAAAAGCCCTAAAAATAAAATTAAGTATCCCAAATATTTATTTAAATAATAAATATACCTTAAGGAATATTCAAATTAATACAAGTTATCAAAACAACATAAAATTATATTTCCTTACATTATATCCCTTGTAACAGAATCTGAAATTTGTAGATGAAATAGTGTCCCTTTATGTAGTCTATTAATCCTCTTTTTTTGCTTGAAAGATATTGTCTTGAATGTTGAAGTTTCTTCCCTTGTTTAGCTAAAAGCATGCTTTCAAAAATAGGAAGAAAAGTGGTAGAAATATCTCATTTAAATAACCTCTTGTAATCTCTCTTTTAAATAGCATATTTTAGTCCTGACTTAAATCAAATTGTTCTTTTTTGTCCGAATAAATTAGCAGGCATACCATATATCGCCAAAAAGGTATAAATGCATAATTTCAAACCAAATTGCAATCTTAGCATAATTCCTTTTGTAGTTCTTGATATAGTCCAAATAGTAAATGAAGGTTCAGATAGACATATTTGACATAATTCATCCAATAATTCCGACCCTTTGAAATAATCTCTTACCAAACTCTAATTTAGCTAAGATTTTAATATAATATGTAACAAGTCCACAAACTTCTATAAAATGTTAAATGCGATCCAATTGTTGAATTAAAAATTATTCTTGATAATGTAAAACTAGACAATATGATATTTTACGCCAAAATTCAAATCCGACCTTGCTTGGATCGTATCAAAAACATAATTGACTAATTTTAGATGAACAATGTTATTTTTTATATTATACCTGGTTGATTTGATTAATCAATTTCAATACCAATATGATGGGGTCAATATTCGTTCATTTGATAAATAAAACAATATAGGAGATATTGTTTACATCTAAAATAAACATAAGTATATCAAATGTAGCGAGCACTAATTGCTCACTATAAAATAAGAGAAGAGAGATGAAATTAATCATGACTAAAAAAAATCAATTGTATCGGAAATGTCTTTGATCGGCCAAGAGTGTTGAAAAATTAGTTAATAGATTAACAAATCAATTAAAAGTTCTAATTGATCAAAATGAAATGATCAATGAGTTTTAATGCTTGCACAATTAAAGCAATACAATTATATTTAAAATAAGAATCCTCAACAAAATAACTAATTAGAATTTGTAAATTAAACTTGGATTCACACATACACACACATGCTAATAGAAAAGGAATTTAGCTTGATTAGGATTCAATAAACCTCTTTATCTGATATTTATATCTGTACAGAATTAGAATGACCTATGTAAGTAAGATTCAACCTATGTAATAGTATAAATACGGTCATATATTGTTATAAATTATGATTAACCATACACATTAATTTATCTATCTTTCCTTTTTCCTTAAAGAGTTTTATTTAAAGTTAATCTTTTTTTTCTTACTCTTTATTGCTTTTTTTATGCTTTGATTTCCTTCAAATCTATCCTCCCTTAGAAATCCTTTTTTTTTTTTTTGCGCATGTAGTTTCTTTAGAACATGTTATCTTTACAAGGGGTTCGAGGCTTGAACTCTCCACTTCCTTTGATTATAAATAGTTTTTACCTTTTTGCATGTTCATTTCTAAAAGGAAAATTTAAATGACAACAATTTGACAATGAAAGATGTCTTCCTTAAATGCTAGTTGTTAAATGGTAGTTGTTGCTCTAAAACTATTTTTTCTATTTAGATTCACATGTTAAATTGCCTTTAAGAATCAAATTCTAATAAACAAATCCTTGCAAGATAATGTTAAGAATAATAATCATACAAAAAATAATAACTTATGCTAAATAATAAATTAATCCTTCTTGAATATTGATTTTAAGTGAGCCAATCACTATCATAAAAGCTTTTAAAATAAGTCAAAATAACAATATTTTTGTTAAACATATCATAACATCTGATTTTACAATGTCTTATGCTTATTTATTAATATCATGTCTGATGTCTATGGGACATACTCTAATTAATAATTTATCTTTTAAGTTTTTCAATTACACATAACCTACGACAAATAATTACTTCTCATTTTGTTTATTTAAACCTACTCTAATTAATAATTTCTCTTTGAAGTTTTTCAATTACACATAACTTACGAAGAATATTTACCTCTTATGTTGTTTATTTAAACCCAATTGATAGAGTATAAAAAAATACTACTAGTCACTTACTAATTCAAAAATAAAAAAATATAACTAGTAATGACAATTATAGTTATGTTCCTTGAGAATTGTTCGTGATAGATAAAATAACACCACCTCTTTTCTTCCTCTTATTTTTTTCATTGTTAATTCACATTCCATGTCATTTTCATCTTCTTTCTATATAGTGTTTTATATGTTTTCCTCTTATATATCATCCAAAAGAGTTTGATAACTAATTAAGTCCAAAACAGGGTAAGTAGCAATTAATTTTTTTTTTTTGAAAATTTTAGTTTCAAAACAATATAGTTAACAAATAGTTTTTTTTTTCTTTTTAGATTTTATGTTTAACATAAATGTTCACTTCATTTTCCTCTAGTAAAAAGCTAACCTA
This sequence comes from Populus euphratica, assembly GCF_000495115.2. Lineage (NCBI taxonomy): Eukaryota > Viridiplantae > Streptophyta > Magnoliopsida > Malpighiales > Salicaceae > Populus > Populus euphratica. Next base: position 49,946 of record NW_011499966.1, read on the forward strand.
ATTTCAAGCCCTAAATATACTTTTAAAGCATGAACCCAACGAGTTCTTTGATATCCTAGCTAATATAGTTAATCAAGGTGTAATGATGGGACCATAACATAAATAAATCCAAGATTCTTGTAAGGTCTTTTTTTCAAAAATACTAGTCATTTATTACTGCAAGAATTAACACTAGATCATAGCTTAAGGTAGATAAGAATAAAGCCCTTCTATTATAGTCATTTTATAAGGTCATAGATTTTATGTTGAACATAAATGTTTGCTTCATTTTCCTTTAACAAAAAGCTAATCTAACTTCAAGCCCTAGAGATACTTTTGAAGTATGAACCTAACCAATTTTTTGATATCCTAGCTAATACAATAAATCAATGTGTAATGATGGGATCATAACATAAATAAATCCAAGATTCTTGTAAGGTTTTTTTTTCATAAATACTAATCATTTATTACCATAAGAATTAACACTAGATCATAACTTAGGGTAGATAAGAGTAAAACCCTTATATTATAGTCATTTTATTGTAAATATTTAATAAACTAGTGAACTAAAATGAAAAAATAAACTAGTGAAATATAATATAGAAAAAAAAAATACAATGGTTGAATTTTGGTAATTGTGATGTCATCTAGGTCCAACTTTCTCAGTCGATAGTATGCCTAAATTATAAACTTGTAAGTCCTCATACTTGAGTCATTTGATCCCTTGAAGTTTACTCATAATTAACTATTATTCCTATTAAATGTACTTATATTGGCTTGAGTAAGCTTGAGTTCATTGGTTATATCTCATAGCAATAGTGATTGGATGATACCTGAATTTAAGTGAAAAAGGACAATAACAACATTAAAGGTAAGTGAAACGGGACAATAACAACGTTAGAGGGACTCTTTAGGCCTACTTATGTATTTTACAACTCTAGCTAGTAGCATACTTTCCTAAGATAAGTAGCTGGCATAACATACTGAAGAATGATATAAACATATTTGACTTAGAATCTTGTATTATCTTCGACCAACTATATAATTTTAATTTATAAGATTGTGATAAAGTTCTCTTAAGGTCAATTAAGAGAATATCATTTTATTATTACTTTGAATAGGATAAGTCATCAATCTTGTCTAAGGTTGCTTAAGAGCAATAAATATTCTTAAGTGAATATCTTAATTTAAGAACTAATTCATAATAATTAAGATGAATAAATAATTTTTTAAGAGGAATAATCCTTTAAAAAGTTAAGTCTTAGAGGCACAAGTAACAACACCCTAGTAGAATCAAAGGTCTATGCTTCAACTAAAATTTGTATTCAAATAGAAATTTTTTTTATATAATTGTTACAACAATCTAAGGTCTCTTAGTTGAGAAAAAGGAAACTTATTTTATAAAGAATAAAATGAACAAGATTAAGAGTCATTCTATTCTAAAGAAAAGAGAAATAAAATTATATTTAAGATAGTATTTTAAGAGAAAAAGTGAAGTCAGATGTGTTTTTAAGGTGACAAGTCAATAATCACTTATTAATAGCTTCCATAATATAGTCGAAGAGCTATCTATTTATTAATGGCTCCCAGATACTCATGGGTTATATATATAATTCATTTGTCAATTGAAATACATAATTAAAGAAAAATGTTTCCAAATGGATATTAAAAGTCTATTATGTGAAAATGAGAGATGTTAAACTTGGATTGGGAATGAACTATTTATGATGGGCAAGATCAAATCCATAAACATATTATATTATACTATAAACTAAATAAAAACAAGATTTTACTATAGCTCCAAATACAAACCCATTACATGTCATTATAAACTAAATAAAAACAAGGCTTATAAATATTTTTAGATTCATTTTGGTTTTTGGTTTTTTGGTTTTTTTGAGTTATTTTAGGGTGTTTTAGGTTTTGAAATGAGGTACGTCATAACCTATTTCTTACTCCTAATTTTTCCATGTGTTTTCAAAAATATATTTTCAATGAAATTTATCCATTTTTCATAATTATGGGCACTTTTGTTTACTTTTATTTTTTGTGACTAAATAGAAAAATAAAAAAAATAATAAAAATAATAAATAATAGAAAAAAATAATCTGATCCTCTTATAGTTTATTCACTTTTTCATTTTGCCTCTATTCTTTTAGAAATTATAGTTTATAATTTGACAATACTTTACATGCATGCCAATAAAAGTCAACAAAAAAGATCAAATTATTTACAACTTTGTCATTATATTTTAATTAATGACTAAATAGCCCTTGTAGTGTTAAAATCACAAAATTACCATACAATTGAATTCTCTAATTCCTGGATTTTTTTAGTTTCTAGAATTCATTGATTCAAGATTTCTTGAGTCATGATATCTGATTGCATATCCAAAAGCAAGATATATTAAAATAAAAAGAAGTCTAAAAAATCCCTAAAAATCCCCCAAGAGAAGAAATGAGCCTTCCTTCACCAACTGTTTTCTTTTACAGTCAGCCACTAATACTTGAATTTTTCAACCCCTACTTATCAATAATACTGGAAATCAAAAACAAAAAGAATAACTTTGTCTCCTTTTAACCATTTACCATCCATAATGCAATCTCCTTCTCCAATCAAGCAAATAAGCCTTTTTTTCATTCGAAATCAATATTCTCCTTCAACCCATAACCATCATCATTATCCAAAAAAAAAAGCATTAGCCTTCTTTTCAATTTTTCTCATCATTATACTCAACTTCAATCCTCTCTTCTCATAACGCAATCGATGACCATTGTCTAAAGGATACAAAAATCCATAAAAAAAAAAAATCAATCTTCCTTAATTTTCCCAAGTTTTCTCTTCTCACAACTTATTGTAACCAATCATCTCTTTATCACCCTTTAAACTACGACTATAATTATCATCTCATAACCCAGCATATCATAGTCTAACACTCAAAACACCCTTTTAGTCTCTCTTTTTTCCTCCTTAACTAATCATTATTCTAGTCACTGTAACAAATTCCTTATCCACAAACAACCATGACAACAACAACTCCAACCACCCATAAATCTACATCACTAGCCACCATTAAACCTCTTTCTCCATGAATAACCACAACATCAATTCCAACCACTCACAAATCCACATCACCAGCCACTCTCTTTCATGATTTCTCTCTCTTAAACATATAAAACACCTGTTTTTTAGTCATGGTAACACAACTCATCTTAAGCCACTCAAACCTCTATATGAAACCACCATCTAACTGTCAACCACCCAAGAAAATTCTCTCACCAATATGTCATTTCTCTTTATTTTTCCAACCCTGAATCATAATAGACAATCATCATCACCACCCCAAAACATCATAAACAATTATAGTAACCTAAAACCTAACAACCTTGATCTTTATCTTCAACCCAAAATACAATCCTTGCAAATAGCTTCTTAAGAAACTAAAGGACCATTAGAAAATTGATTTCTAAATAGATCCTAGTTTTCTTTCAACATATAAGTGTTTTTATTACAAAATAAGAGAGAAGTTGTAAGGTGAAGAAAGAGAAGGATTAGGTTTTTTTGTTTTCTTATATAATATATGTAAGGTTAATGTAGTCATTTTGATTGATTTAAAAAATTTTATTGATGAAAGATTTTTCTATAATTTTCAAAATAATGAAGGTATGATGTAAAATAGAGTAAACTATAGGATGTTCAAGGTAATTTTACTTATATAATAAAATAAAAATTTTAGTGGTAGAATGAGAGGTAATAAAAAAAAAGGATTAAGATGACCAAGGACTAAATAATATAAGGAGAACCAGATTACATACGAAAAAATAAATGAAGATTACTTTAATAGGAATTACAAAGATAATACTTCCTCAAGAAAGTAGAAAATCAGGTTTGAGAACCTTGACCCGGAGTTAACCTGCAACTAAGAACCAGAGGTGTTGGAGTTTGTGAATTAACATTACAAGGCCAGTTACACTTTGATAAGTCGGGTTTTCTTATTTGTCACATTCAAGAACATATTTTCTTCAAACAAAACACAATAATATAATTTTTTAAAGGCTATTGAAATTTGTAATAAGGAAAACATTATATAGTCCTAATATAATTAATTTTAATGAACCCATATTGGGTTGCAAACTATTAGGCTTTCAAGTAACACAAACCTAATGCCAAAAACAAACTTAAAACACTTAATTTGAGCCAAAACAAACCCAACTATACTTAAAAACCTAAACTGAAATACTATGGTTCAAATAACACTTAAACAATATAAAACTATGTAAAATATTCAAAATAATACAAGGAAATAATTAGCCCCTAAAAAATCCCTGACTTGATTAATTTTCTTATATAGTCAGATCTGACTTGCATAGGAATAATGTGTATTTATCGACCCTTTTAAACATTTTTTCATGCATGGAACATGCTACCTTGAATGCTTAATCTTCTTTCCATGTTTGGTGAAATTGATGCTCTCAAAAATAAAAAGGAGAGTTGTTATTTTTTTTTAAAGCAAGAGAAAAGAAATAAAACAACAAGGAAAGTCCTTCAAATCTAACTGCCTTTTATTCTCCTTGTAAGAAAAGGAATACTTACTTACAATGGACGAGTAAATAAGGGAAATTATTCTCACATGCTGCTGCCCCTTGGTTTCTATGTAAGATATGGAATCTTTGTCCAATATAGAGACACAATAATCCCTCTCCTTAAGTCTATGTTAGATATGAACCCAAACTTAAATAGGATCTTTGACAAATCCTTGTAGGAAAAGGATCCCAACACCCTAATTAATCCTAGTCACTTTTAGACCCCTTGTAACCTAACCCTATGCACATCCACAAAGCCTAAACCAGATCTGACTGAAATCAACTCCTCTATAATTGAGCTGAACCCTTCAATACCAACAGACCTAATTTAGTTTAACCCATCAATATTAATAGGCCTAATTTAGCTGAATGCATCTCAAAGTAAAAATTCAACATGGCTAAATGGAATACAAACTAAAACTTAAGAAAAAAACCCCTCACTTGGATGAATGGTCTTCTCCTTAAACTCAAGCTCCCAATTGAATCCCTATCATGAGTAATCCAAAGTCGAACTATAGGCTAAACAATATCACTTCTCATTTATCTCATCAACCTATTCTAATTAGCGATAGTTAACAATCCAAAAACCACCACACCTTTATTACCTACTCTTTCCTTTACTGAAGATACCAACCACATTGAAAATAACAACTCATCCACTCATAACATCCACTTCCTTTCTATTTTTAACATGACATACCAATTAAAGCAGTAACACAACCACCACAATGCCACCCACTACCACTGAATACATGATCTACTCAACCTCTTTCTCTCTCTACAACTTTCATCATTAACAAACTAATAGAGAGAAAAGTAAAAACAACAGCCAAAATTTTATGCTACTCATTCTCCCACCTCAAGTGATGATGCATTACATATCAAGTGTAAGGAGAAAGAAAAGAAAGCACTTCATTTATCTCAAAAGATGCAACCTAATAGTGATAATGCATGACCCAAAATATTAGTGGCAATGACCTAGTTTGTTACCATTGTTCCAACTCGTTTTGGGCTAACTCCTGCAACTTCTAAATTTTTTTTAACCTTAAACATATTATATTTTATTTTGAAATAATTCATAACATATTATTGATTTTTATGTATTATTAATGAATATGTGAAGTGTTGTGGGTTGTGCCATTACATGGCAACCCTGGAGGTATAAAACTGTAAGGGATTGATATTTTTAAGGTAGAACAAGGATAAAAATCAATACCTTATAATGAGGTTACGAGGAATGAGTTCGAGATTTGTTTATCTAAGACATAATAGTTGGTTATGATATTGAAATCTTAAGTTTGAACATATAGTTATTCATTATGATGTTTGGATTGTAATAAAGATTCTCAATTCATTTTATATGTTAGATTTTTTTTTCATATTGTATCATGTATTTATTATCTTTTATTCAAGAACTTAACCCCGGATCAACTCTTATACTTGGACGTTGACTATTATTAGTTAATAGAATTGGAGTATACATTCATGTCCCTTAGTATATTGTTTATATATTTTTGTTTGTTATCTTATACTTGGAGTATACACATTCATGTCCCTTAGTATGTTATTTTTATGTTTTTGTTTGTGGTATTATGTATTTGTTATCATTACTTTCAAGCGAGGATTAGATGACCTATTCTAGGCTCCCATCATTAAATGCTGATTATTAGGTATTTGAATTGACAAATATTTATTTACATGAAGTCGAACGCAACCCAAATTCAAAACCACTTTTTAATTTAAATTAAAGAAAAAAAACATTAGGTTTAGACAATCTCTAAGCATAACAAACACATTTCATTTTAAAATAAATAACAATAAAGCTCAACTTTGGTAAGATGAATAGGGTGATCATATTTTTTATATTAAATAATCAGCCCCTCATTTAGATAATTTAAAAGACCAATTAGAGTTTTCTAGTTACTATAAACCAGGTGGTAATTTTTTTTTTTAATTTTATCTTTTTTGACTTATAGCTCATCCAAATATCTCATATTACAAGGTAAATTATGTTTTTATGATGTTTTATATGTGTTTTCTTTTCAAAATGGGCTAAAAAGGTAAAAAATATTTGGCTTAATTTTTTGATGGCCAAAAAATTATTGCAACATATGATTGCATTGTCCTTTTTATTTTTATTTTACATTGAATGAATGACATGTGATCTATTTAATATAAATATAAATAAAAGTAGGAATGCACCTACCTTTTTCTTTTTTGACGTAGGTATGTATGTCAATTAGTCCTTTTGTAAATTTAAAATAAATATTTATTTAAATTAATAATTGTAATGCTATTCAACAAATTATCTAACTATATCATAATTTTTAAATGAGATTATACATGTAATGCTTATATTTGCAATCATCTTTTTTTTTAACAATTTTACATAAGCCAATTTGCAATAAATCATAAAAACTGATTATAAATAATGAATGGGAATTAATTAGTTTTTTTATTGTTAATTGTTATACAGTTTTCATATACCCACATAAAAATTATGAAGACATCGTTCTTATTTTTGTTTTGTTTGAAACTTGCTTTTTAATGAGTTTTTGATCAAATAAAACATGCTAATAAAAAGATAATAGGAAAATTTTGCACTCCTTTATTTTAATTAATGAGATTCTTGCAAATATGCATTTGAATTATCTTGTATTTTTATTAAAATCAAAATGTTGTTAATAATAAAAAAAAGACATTGTTTATCAAAAAGAAAAATATATAAATAAGAAATAAGGGTTTTAACTTAAAAAATATATTTTCTCTTTTAGAATTTAAATCTTTCAAATTCTTAAAAATATTTATTTTAATCATTTTATAATCAATTAAAAATTAGCTTAGAAAATTACCTCACAGTATCTCGCAAGTATAAAAAGTGTTTTTCACTCAGAAATATATCAAAATAATATTTTTTTTATTTTTAAAAATTATTTTTAACATTAGTATATTAAAAAATCTAAAAATCTAAAAATTTTAATTTTAAATAAGAATAAAATTTAAATTTTTAAAAAATATGGTTTAATTGGCTTTCCCAAACATACCAAAAAAACCAACCTAGAAGAAGATAATTCACTTATATCTTTCTAGAAAGATTTTTTTTTCCTACGTATAAATGACATTTGAATGGCGAAACTATGAGTATTATCCTAGGGATTGCATGTTGGCCATCTCTATATTTCAAATAACTCTGCAACTTGGAGTAGATGTAACATTGTGCAATGACTTCATCTGTAGCAGAGCAATTGGTTTTAAAGTCTTATTACACCATCTTTGACCAAAATTTTAAAGTGGTTTTCGAGAGAAACTATTGGGATTATGTAAATTATGGGCTACAACCTCGAAGCTTGAAGAGGAAGCCATCACATACAATTAAACAAGGTCATCGTGACATCACAAGATCAAAACTAATCACATGCAAAGATTCATTATAATCGTAGCTGGAAATTTAAAAGGTTAAAGTTTACAGGTTCCCACAAGTTTTGATAAATATTTTTGCTCATGTAGAAGCACTCTTTTGCTCCAAGCAAAACCACTCTATGAGTGTAGGAAAATGAATCTAGTTTTCCTATGGGTGTATGGAAAGATGTGGGGATGATTTGTTTTTTTATTTTTTTGGAAAGATGCGGGGATGATTTGTTTTTTATTTTTTTGGGATTCTTAGTATATTTTGGAGTTGTTGGATATATATATATATATATATATAAAGAAAGAAAGTTGTAATTATAATAATACATCATTTTCAAAAATAATAATTTTATTAACAACATAAATCATATAAATACAGCATTGTAATTATAATAATACAATGATACAAAGATCCAACACAAGAAAGCTACTTGTTGCCGAAATAAAATTCAGTGGTCCAATTTTGAAATCCAAAGGCCAAAGAAATGCCATAAAAGGCAAGTGTGAGAGAGAGAGAAGGCAAAGAGGGGTCCTTATTGCGAGAGAAATAGAGTTGGAGTAGCAAATGGGCAAATGCGTCCTACAAAGGGAAATCAAAGGGTAGTTTGTCTCAGTGAATGATGAAAGCGACCTAACACTAAACGGACAGTCCCTCATAATATAATTATAATTAATACTGTAATTACCACCTCTAATTAAACAGTAACCCTATTTTTCCTGCGCCTCACAGTCAAGTCACAGTCGCAGTCACAGTCACCCTCGTATTCAATTGGCCCTTTGGCTCTTGGCATCAGTCAGACCGCACACACATGACACAACATTAACAATAATAAAATACACAAAAAAAGCACAAATAATTGATAATTGATTCGTCCATTATCATTTTCAACCACAGAAAACACATCCCAGTTCCATTTTGGGAAATCCCTCTTCTCTTCTGTTCTCTTCTCCTCTCTTCTCCCGTCATCAAAGAAGAAAAATTAAAAATAAAAAGCAGACCGGCAGGATATATATATATATATATGCACTCATTTGTTTTTTTTTACTTTGCTGTCTTTTCATGATTCACGTTTTCTTTCACCCCCTTTATTGTCACATCTCACTTCTTCACATTTACCTTTTCGTTTTTCCCTTTTCTTTTGTTTTCAAGACCACAAATTTAAGTCATGGTGAAAGACAAGGGGGGGAGAGAGAGAGAGAGAGAGATGAATCTGTCTGTCTGGGGACATGGCAGTGTTTCGTAGATCCGATGCAACTGAGAGGATCTAAGGAGAGGGTGTTTGAGTTCTGCTAAAGGACAAAGTCACTTTGTTCCCTTCATATGTGGAGTTCCCTTTTCTCCATACGGTGTCATGGTGGTCCGTGGCATTGATTTCTCTTATCTTTTTTTACCATTCTTCTTTTGACACTACATTATTTTGTTGTGTGAAGGGAGGGACTGTTATCAGACCTGCACTCTCTATTTTTCTTTCTTTCTGAAAGAAAAAAACTTGGGTTAGGCAGGTCGCTACAGAGGCCTACCATTATAGTGGTCAAAAGGGGAGTGCTAAGCCCTATTATTCTTTGCTTTCATGGCCATTTTTAGATGGCAGCCCGCACAAGTCATCACATGAGAACTGACGGGAAAAATAGAACAAAACGGACATGAAAGAAGCTGTTCCAAGCTCTCATATTGTATTCGCTCCACAATGTACAGGATTAGTAATAAAGCATGTACTAATTGATTCGACGACCGATAGAGCCAGCATATGCTTTAGACATATGGAGTCGTATGTTTTGTCAAAAAGAAGGATTTTGACTTGCGTGTTCAGCTCATGAATGTACGCTTTGAGAAATAAAATAAGCGATAAACGCTTGGTAACAAGACGGTAGACGTGTATCCTAAGCATAAAATATTAACCTTAATCATAAAAAATTAGGTTCCCTGATCTTAGCCCTCGTTGGCCCTTAAAAATATCTGGCAGTGACGACCCAGATGACGAAAGAATCGCTTGTAATATTATAGACGTTGTACCTATCTATTATATCTTAATGACTTGGATATTAATCTTAAATCATTGGACTAATCAAATGGGGATACTTTATGTAGCAGCTCTGGGTTCTTCGTGGGATTTTTTTTCTCAATATTCAAAAGTCTGGCCGCTGTTCCTCCGTACGCTTATTCCTGCAAGTTTAAGATTTGGGAATCCTTTCGAAACCGTGGACACACAATTTATGTAAGAAAAATTACTCCTAAGTATTCAGATGCTTAGTATTTTTCTTCCCTTCTTCTTCTTCTTCTTTTTAATTTAATAAAAAGGCTCAATAAACATTCAGTAGCACAAAAGGAATTATCAGAGCCTTTTTCAATGTCTCTAAATTTGCACTCTCTATGAGTACTTGTGAGGTATTGTATATTTAGGGTTTTGAGAGTTTTGGTAATAATTGTTTTTTAAAGTGATTTTTATTTAAAAATAATAATCTTTTTTTAAAGTGATTTTTATTTAAAAATACATTGAATTAGTATTTTAAAAATAATAATCTTTCTAAAACTTAATCTTTTAAGTTTTAAATCAATAAGAGTAATTAAAAAATTTTGTCAAAATTAATTTATATATAACCTTAATTTGACACCGACAAAGACCAATAAATATGCAATGAAGGGAGCATAAGATTTTTGCTTTTTGCATGCTACTAATAATCCTTGTTCCAAGATGCCGTGATCTGAATAATATAGAATTTTCACAAATGAAAATTAAATTAGCCATTAATTTATTATTTAGCATGTAAAATTATGTATTTTTTTAAAGAGCTCATTTATTTTTTCGATTTAAAAATACTTTTAAAAAGATTTAAATTCTTTTTATTTTTCTCTTTTATTTAAATTAATTTTTTATATATTTTCATTGTATTTAATATACTTAAATATAAAAATATTATTTTAATTTTAAAAATAATTACTACTACAATAAAAATTTCCTATTTTATTTTTTCTTTACCTTATAATAACTTCAAAAAAAAAAAAGTTTTTCTTTTGCCTTGTGTAAAAAGTGAAAAACGACTAGGTTAAAAACCCAAGTGAATCTTTACTGCTAACACAATGCTCCCTCTCTCCCCCCCTCTCTCTCTCTCTGCGCTCATAAGCACACCCGTTCATGTCCTTTGCTAGGGGCTAATATTGACAAGTCCCGCTCGTCATAATAGCCATGTCTGACTGCTTTTGGCCGAGAGAACTGATTCAAAGGACATGAAAGATAGCGACTATTCATCGCCATTCATTGATATTTCCAAGGCACAAAAACAAGTTCCATTTTTCATGCCTGTATGGCTCTAAACTCTCTCTTCTTTTGATAGTAAAATTGAAGCTTACATTTTTCTTGGCTATATCTTTCTGGTGATAAAGATAATATTTTACAGTGTTTTTATTTTAAAAGTCAGACGTCGAAAACAGTGTGAGAATATAAAAAAATAATCAAATATCAAATATTTTACAAGAACACTTCATCATACCTTATGCCAAGCCATTACTCAATTCAGGAACTAAAGAATCAGCCTCCAACAGTTATTTCAGACCTAGACAAGGGTAAAGAGCTAAAAGAAACACAAAAAAGAAAAACGCCCTCAACCAATCCAATATAGCTATCTCGGCGACTCAAATAAAATAATATCAGGCAACCTAAAAGACGTCAGCAAACACATGGTATTGGTGTTGATAGCCCCTTGTAACCAAAATACAACATTCCTGGACAGGTTATATTAGCCCTAAAGAAAAAGAGCAGCGATAAACACCCAATAGAGCGGCGAAGCAAGAGGAGCCACAGAACAACATTATTTTTACTTCGAAGATTGAGAAAAAAAATGGAAAAAAAACAAGGCCTGCAGTTTTAGTCAGATCCCAGAAATGAATTTATATCTAATTGAAGATTTCGTCCCTTTATTAGTTTTGACTGATGACCAGCAAACATTTCCCAAAGACTTGGAATTTCCTTCTCTTTGTTTTTTTTTTTTTTATGTTCTGGCCAACAATTTCGTGATTTTCTTGGTGGTGGTTCTCTCTGGGGATGGGCGGACAGTGATATAAAAACAACCTGCCTCGTAGTTAAAAGCCTTGCTCTTTACATGTTACCCAGCTAGCAAACATGGTGAGGATTGAGATAGCATAGCAAGGAAGATGGAACGGCCACTTTATGCATGGGTTAAGAGGGTCTCATGAGAGAGTTGAACCCATTTTTCTGCAGCCAGTTTTGTGGAGTCCTAATCTGCTGTTGGAATCCTGATGATGCTGCAGCATTTGCAAACCGGGGAGGACCTGCTTGCCATTGCTGATAATGATGGTGATAATGAAGCTCAGATGGGGTGAGAGAAAGATCACTTCCAATTCGGCCTCCATTGCTGCTGCTTGGATGCTGAGTCTAGAGAAGAATTGAAACACAACAATTCAACTAGTTAAAAGACCTTTACTTTTTTTGTTTGCACGAGCTTAATTATATGGAAGCTCACTTGATAATTTGGTGGGTTAAACTGTGGGGGAAGAAAAGGATGAATCTGACTATCTCCGAGTGATCTCCTGAACTGCTCGTATCTTGGCATTTCACTGGACTTGAGTGATGCTGGAGATTGAATGTGGATTTTGCTAAGAAGCTGAGTCGTTTCAGTCTCTCCATACCCATCTCTTCCATGTCCATCATTGTCACTTGTACAAAGGTTAAGCTGCTGGTGTTTACAATGCCATGAAAAAAAACTTTAGCAAAGTTAAACACTACAACACGGACCAAAAATAGAAGACAAGAGCAACATAGGGCAAAACAACCAAGTTAAAATGTCAAATTAATTAGTGTTGTACCCTGGGTCTAAGCCCCCGATTTTGCCAATTAGGTTCAAATGGCATAGTTGCTGAATGTTGCTCCATTGCAACACTGTGCCTATCCTGACCAAATTCTATTTGCTTCGAAGCTGGATTGCCCAAGCTCAAATCAAGATTATGATCCGCAGCATTGCCTTGTGATTCTAACCAACATATACATAATTAGTTGAATTAACACGAGCAAATAGAAGAATAGAAAAGAAAAAAAAAAACCATGGATATCCTCGAAATAACTTACCAATTGAGTGCTCATTTTCATAAATGCTAGGATCAAAGTTGGTTACTGCCTCCTTGCCATTGCACTTGATTGCAGCTTTGTCATAGGCCCTATAAAGAGTTAAAGAATATTTAAAACTCCACCTAACAACACGAGATTACATTGATTGATTCCCCATAGGCTACAGTATCTTAGATAATACCGATCAAAGTGTACACAAAACAAAACAAATAGTGAGGACACACACATACACACCTTGCAGCTTCAATCTCAGTATCAAACAAGCCCAAATAAACATACCTGCAATTAAAATTTATCACAGCAAATATTGACAGAAGCAAGGCAATGAAATTGGATTGATGTGTAAAACGTCTGAAGATGAGAAAGAAATGGTTACTTTTTGCCTAAGAATTGGCCCATTCGAGCTTCCCATCTTCCACACTTGTGCAAGGTTACACCTCTATACTTGGAACTACCTCTAGGAAATCCTGTGCTTTGCCGGCGAAGTACATGAACAAATTCTTCCTTGGTGAGGTTGCTCATCTGTCACCATACACAGGAATCACCTCTTTGTAAGACCATATGATGATATGTATCTTTTTTTTTCTTTGTTTTCCAATAGCAACATAAAGAAAAGAAAAGCGTATCGAAAACACTACTGTACAAGATAAGGTTTGGAATCACTATTGTAGATAAGATAAAATCTCTACAAAACAAGCACAATCTCTCCCTCCCCCTCTCTCTCCCTCCCTCCCTCCCTTTACCTGTTTCAAGTCCTCCTCATAATCTTCAATTCTAAAATTAATATCTGCCTCCACTCCCCGAAACTTGATAGCTGCCCTATCATATGCACTGCAAAAGAAATAAAAGGAAAAGACTCTTTCAATCTTACAGTCTGGAGTGCTGGACCTGAAAATTATAGGCTATTGGCCTTTCGAAAGAAGACAAGCATAACTTTCACGCTTAGCAAATAAGGAACCATGAGAACTCACCGAGCTGCTGCATGTGCAGTGTCAAATCCACCTATAGAAATACAAAATATACAAGCAAAAAACCAATCTCACCCATATCAGAAATGTTTGAACAATGGATGACAGAAGCCATATTTCTCCAAGCCTAAATCTTTGTAATAATGAAAAAACAAAACTGGACTAAATCATACCTAGATACACTTGCTTCCCACAATCCCTGCATCAAGATCATTCGAAAAGCCAAATCATAAATTTTGATTGTCAAAAACACCAACACCACAGCTAAAAAAGGAAAAAGAAGAAAAGGTTGGGAAGGATAACAGCAAAGTAAAAATTTATCAGCACACCCAAAACACTAACCATATATGAGACTCCCATCGGCCAGTTCTCCGGTAGAAGGTAACACCGCGGTATTGAGAGCTCCTGGACCGTGGTCCTCGTCTACTTTTCTTCAATGGTTGAGAGACTTCCATGGATTTTTGAGAAGCAAGTGATGATTCCGATTGGCAAAACTTGACACCAACCCAGTGAGCCCGAGGAAATCCACCTCCAACTCCATCACCACCTCCAAAACTACCCCCAACGCCCGATGTGGACCCCATTTCTTGATCTTCTAGAGGAAAGAACTGCCGGGTCACTGGTGGATCACTCATGTCCATGGAGTATTGATCATAAGGCACCGAGAACCCGAAAATCTTGCTGCTGCTGCTGCTAATGCTTATACTACGTTTCTTGATTATTTTATTTCCTTTCTCTCCAACAGCATCCTCTTCCTCTGATCCATCTTCAAATACTGCAGCAGAAGAGCTGGAATTGGACACCGATCCGACCCTTTTGCCCTTGTCATCTTCGCCATCAATTGATGTTTTTTGACTTGAACATCCCTCGGATTCATCGTCTCTTGTTTGATCAGGCGAGTCATTTAAGTTCCACATTTTTTTCCTTTTGTTGAGTGGTTTTCAAGATAGAACTTGAAGCAGATTGCAAGATTTTCCACAACCCTCCACCATGAGAGAAAAAGCAGACTATAATGAAAGATGAAGAAAGACTGGGAAAGAAACGAAGGATGCAGATTGATGGTGTTAGTGGTGGCTGATTGAAGAAGAGGAGAAGCTAAAGAAGAAAGTTTTATCTTGGTTTTTGTGAGTCAAATAAATAATGAAGCATATTTATATATATACATAGAGAGAGAGAGAGAGAGAGAGAAATGGTTTGAGTATTCAAAGGAAAAAACCTCAGACTCCCCAGAGAGAGAGAGACAGTTTTTGTTGCAAAAAGGTATGGTAGAGGGAGAAATGTTTCAAGATCTTGTTAAATCCCTAACTGCCCAATACAGCATAGACGAGGCCAGTTCGAGTAAGCTTAGCCGAAAGCATCCACACCCACCATAATACCTCCTCTATAACTCTCTACTCCCTCGCGTTTCCTCTCTCTAACAACTTGCCCTGCCTTCCTTTTTTATTTACTACTAGATAGTTTTTATGGCTCATGGCATGCTTGCATAGGTTCTCTCTCTTTTGAGAGAAGACCCTTTGTTTCTTTTGTTATTTACTTTTTCGAAATACTTTTTATGTTGTAATATATTAAAATAATATTTTTTATTTTTAAAAAATTATTTTTAAAATTAATGTATCAATTCAAAATATAAAAAAATTAATTTTAGTAAAAAAAATTATCATGTTGATAGTAAAATTTGATATGCTGTTAGTCTATTTTGGCTTCTGTGATTACCCAATATTTCTTTATTTAATTTAAGTTTAAACCTGAACAAACAAGATTTAACTGCTTTATGGTGGGTGTCTACTGTCTGCTGTCTGTAATTAATATATTTATTTATTTATTTTCTCAAAGGGACAAGGGTTGGGGAAATGAGAGATTGGAAGAGAGAAAGAACCGTCTCTTTCCTACTTCAACTTTCCCACGTTAACCAAATCGAAAAGCATCCTCTCTCTCTCCTTCCTTCCCTCCCTCCCTCCGTTACCCGCTAGTAGAAATAGACAACGCCAAGACTCAAAAGATGGCTACTTACTCAATTACCTTAATTAGCCATTAATTATCATTATTTACACCCTCACGTCACAAGTCACCCCCTCTCTCTCCTTGCAAAATTACAATGGAGTAATTCTCATAAATCTTTATCTTTAATATCTATTAAATCAATTCTCAATTTGATTCTTTTATTAGTTGTATTCAACAAGAATAAGAATGTTTAGTGGTCACTTAAAATCGACGTGATTTCTCTTCTTTTCATTAAAAAAAAAAAACAATGAGATTAATGAAATTCCTTTCCTCGCCTAAAAATAAAACTCTATAGAAAGACGAAGGCTTTAAAAAAACAATGAGATTAATGAAATTCCTGACGAAGGCTTTATGGGTTTCTATATATATATATATATAATGTAAAAGAAGAAGATTTTCAAGAATAATTATTTTATGTATAAAAAACCTGACTATATTAAAAATTTTGTTAAATATAATTGATTAAACAAATAGGTTGGTGTGGCTTTTTTTTTTTTTCCTTACCACCAGAGTACCATTAGAAACATGTAGCATAACTACTTTTTTTTCTAAGACATAACCACCAAGTCTTGGCTGAAACAGGCTTCAACTCGAATCTGAAATTTAATATTTAAAATACACACTTTCAAATATATTTTTATAACCAAAAGATCCAATTAATATTGGATTCGAGGGAATACTTCTCCCTCAATTATAAATACCATATGAAATTATAATTTGCAGCATTAATTATAATAGCAAACTAGTTGTCTGTCCATGTACAATTGGGAGGTCCGATGTCACTTTTTCGATTGCTTAAAGAGAAACAAGATTAATGGGTTATATTTTAATTAATCTAGATTTTATAATTTAGATTCTATTTCTTTGTGATAATTAATGGGTTATTTTTTATTTTTTAATTTATTTATTTAAGTGGTATTGTTATGTAATTAATGTTAAAATATAATAGGATCGGATTATCAATTTTAACACTTCAATACAAGGGTTCACAAACTTCAACGACACATAATATCATACTACATGCTATGCCCGTACAATGTCACGGGCTTATGGCTTGTTTATGCATTATTATGAGTTTGTAAAAATAATACGAAAAAAATTATTGCAATCCACAATGTTTTCAAGAAAAAACTACAAAAATAAATTTTTAACCAGCTTAATATTAAAAAAATAAAATTAACAAAGAAAATTTTGAAAAAATCATAAAAAAATGAAAGGCAAAAAACAATCATACAAGGAAACACTGTAGCAATCTATAGTATTTCATTAGAAAATCTACAGTTATAATTCTCAATCAGCTTAATATTAAAAATAATAAAATGGAGGAGATAATTTTGAAAAAAATTATAACAAAAAAAATCATGTGGGAGAACACTATAGTAATCCTCAATGTTTTTTAAAAAAAAAACTACGAAGGTAAATTATCAATCAGCTCAATATAAAAAAAAATATAATGGACAAAGATAAAAATAAATTCTCAATCTATAGTATTTCATAAGCATATATACAGGTATAATTCTAAATCAACTCAATATTAAAAATAATAAAATAATGAGACAATTTTGAAAAAAATCATAACAAAAAAAAATCATGTA
>NW_011499966.1:67701-84729 GCF_000495115.2 Populus euphratica
AAAGATAATTTTAAAAAATCATAAAAATAAAAAATGAAAACTATATGGTAGCAATTCACAGCGTTTTGTGAAAAAGACTACAACGCTTTCCCTATATAATTTAGCATTATTGTAATTATAATTCTTAACCAATTCAATATTTAAAAAAAAAATCGTCAAAGATAATTTTGAAAAAAATCATATGAGAAAACACTGCAACAATTCATAGTGTTTTTTTTAAAATAAATTTTCAACCAGCTCAATATTAAAAAAAAATCAATAAAAATAATTAAAAAAACATATGAGGAAACACTGTAGCAAAACAAAACAATATAGGGAAATATTATAACAATTCACAATATTTAAAAAAACTACAAAACAAAATTCTCAACCAGTTCAATATGAAAACAAATTAACATCTCAACCAGTTCAATATGAAAACAAATTGATAAAGATCATTTTGAAAAAAAAATTCATAAAAAAACTATGCAGGGAAACATTATAATAATTCATAATGTTTTAAATAAAAAGTTACAAAATTAAATTTTCAACTAATTTAATATTAAAAATATTTGACAAAGATAATTTAAAAAAACATAGAAATAAAAAAGAATAAAAAAAACAAGAAGAAGATAATCTTGAAAAAAAACAAAAAAATATAAGGAAAACAAAACATGTAAAAAAAGCTACAGTACTTTTTCCACATGTTTTAGAGTATTAATTAATTAATAATTAAATGGTGATTTCTAGGATTATTTGAACTTATTATAATTAAATACATTTAATTTTTTTTAAAAAATAGCACAAAGGTATATAATATACCAAGGACAATCATCTATGTTCATAATTACTTATAATTGATTTTTCATGAAGAAATTGGTCAAATTATGAAACTACATAAATAAACTTTTTAGGTTAATAAGGAAATGTATTCGGTTATTTGTAAGTATATAACTATACTATGCTATGAAAAACTTGGAATGGGAATGCTATTTACATGAATAGTGAATCATCTTAAGTTTTTTATTTTTATTTTTATTTTTTTTTGTCCTTGATTGGTCCTTCAAACTTTTTTTACCGGCCCAAATCTTTTTGTTTTTGAAAAATTAGCCATTAGTAAACTATGAAACAATTATTGGAATTATAAACACATAAGATAATGCAAAATAGAAAACATATTGATAAAAATAATTGGAATACAACACATGAAAATAACACAATCCATTATGGATTATAATAGTTACTTATAATATTTTTTTTGTTTTTATTTTTAATTTAATCCCTTTACATTGAGTTAACTTGAAATCATGTTTATTATTTTATTTGAGTTGATTTTTTGTTGTGTTTTCACAATGTTAAGAATATATTTCAATATTGAGTTAGTACTTGATATGGAAAAAATAAAATTTAGTTTTATTGATTCAAACCAACTAAGATTTTAAGAATCAATTTCAAACTAAAACAAATATTCAATTTTTTTTCTTTTAAAAAATAAAATTGTTATCTTTGTTTTTTTTACTTGTTTTTTTGTTAGAACCAACAAATTTATAATTATTTATTATCACATATAATATTTTGAATTATTTTATTGAACGCATTTATAAACTTTTTAGTTTGTAGTTAAAACAATTTTTTCATGATAAAAAAAACAACACTTGCACCTTTTATAGCATTGACCTTTTATAGCATTGAATAAAAAATATTTTATCCAACAATATATAGCACATGGAATTAAACTAGTAAACTATAAAACAAAAGGCCTATTTGTTTTTTGTTTTTCTAAGGTAGCAAATTACTTTTAAAACCATAATTGTACTTTATTAAAAATAACTATCACAATTATAGAGTAATTAGTTAAATTAATATTTATGATAAGAAATTAAATACCTTTAATAATTACTAAAACCCTAAAAAAGTGGTGATTTTTGTGTTGACCTTGCAAAACATTATGAATTTCATTAGTTTTTTTTCCTTCATGTAATTCTTTGATTTTTTTATTTTGATCATTGTTTTTTGTTTGCAATTTTATTATTTTTTATTGTATTGATTTGAGATTGAGTTTAATAATTTGTTTTAACTAACTTTTTATAGGATTGTTATGATGTTAAAAGGATATTTCAATATTGAGTTAAAACTCAATTTTGAATAAAATTGAAAATATTGGGACCAAAATTGAGGTAAAACAACATGTTTTTTTTTTCTTTTTTGATATTTTTCATCTAGTTTCTTTTTAAAGAAATTTACTTCCAAGATTTGTTCAAATTCATTTTTGATCCTTTTAGTTTAGAACTTTTACATTTTAATCCAAAACTTCTTCTTATTCACATTTCAATTCTTGAGTTTAAGAAAGAAGAAAAAAAGAGAGTCATTGGAAAATAAAAAGGAGATAAAAGCAAAAAAGAAACAATTTTGTTGTTAGTGTTTTTCTCTTGATAAGAGGAGTGTTATTGAAGTACTTTTGAGATTTTAAATTATTGAAAAAAATAAATTACAATAAAAAAAGATGTATTTTTGGGTTTCTTAAGTGAGAAATTGGTTTATTGAGATTTTAAGAGCGTTTATTGTTTTTATATGAAAATAAGTTAAAGAACGATTTTTTTTAAAAAAAAAACTCTAGATCAATATTCTAACCACCTCTATGATAGTTATAATTTGGGATAGCGAATAACATTTTACATGAAAGATGACACATCATTGGCTTTATTTTTTAAAAAAATAAAATAACAAACAATATACCATTCACATTTAAAGAAAAAAATTGAAAGTCTTGTCTTGTAGACCTAAAACAAGCCTTACTTTTTTTTTAGGTTAGGCAAGTGGGTCATTTCTCTTTGCCTAAGGCTTCAAGCCCTTTCTATGTTTTATTTTTATTTTTTTATTTCATTAAAATACATGATGAAAAAAAGACGTTATATAATTTCATAATTATTGTTTAATCTTATTATGACTCTTATAATTTTTTTTATGGGAATGTTAACAAATAGTTTCAATTACTATGAGCTTATAATGCAAAAATAAGAAATAAGAGATTGCTCATGAATATTCAATGAAAATAATATATTTTTTTAATTCTTTTATGATGATTTTTTTTTACATTTTTTTTATCAAATTTATTAAATTGTCTCTCTTCAATCATATACAAAATATTGAGACATTACCTTTATTTTTGTAATTTTAAATAAAAAAAGATATTACTTATAAATATTCAATGAAAATAATATTTTCCTTTAAATTCTTTTATGATTTTTTTCATTTTTTTTATCAAATTTATTAAATTGTCTCCCTTTAATTGTATACAAAATATTGAGACATTACCTTGAATTTTCTATTTTGTTTTAGATCATGATATATTTTTATTTTAAAAACAATGCTTATAATAAAAAATATTTTTCATTCAAATAATAAATAGATGTATTGATAATACAATGAAGTTTAGGTTGAAGAAATTGATTTCTCCTTAATAATTTTATCCGTTGTTTTTCTTGTAAATATCTATTTTTATAATTATTTAATTAAATAAAAAATTCTAAAATATAAAATTATTAAAACTAGTTAAGGTCATTATCTAAGCCATGGGTTAGATGTAATAACCCACGGGTTAATAAAAATACATTTTTGTTTTTTTTTTTAATAAAAAATATTAAATTTATATCGTTTTAATAAAATACATATTTGTTTTTTTATAAAAAAGATTAAATTTTTATTGTTTTATTTTTGTAAGTCAATTCATAATCATCTAGATTGCTATGTCAATTAAGTTAATCTAGGTTAATTATCTTATAATTTACTTTAAAATCTAACATGATAAATTGATGAGTTATGATGTTGATCAAATAAGGTTAATTAGTTAAATTTATTAAGATTGTTAAAAACAAAATCTCACTGAAGCGCGCGGCCCGTGTGTATAGCGTAGCTTAAGGATTTTGTAAGAGCTTAAAATAACTACCAACAAAAGAAGTCCAAACGAATCAATAATGGGCTTTACCAAAGGGTTAAAAAAAAAAGATGCATTGAATGAGGAAAAGGGTGATAAAGGAAAGGGAATAAAGTAGAGAGGGGTGATTTGGGAAATTGAGAAGCCTGGACAATGTAAACAGGAGAAAAGGCAAATGGGGGTAAGAAGAGGGGAGAGGTAAGGTATGGTATCAGATAAGGAAATGAGAATAATGTTAAGAAAAGGAAAATCTTTCCAGAAAGGTCCAATCCAAGAGTACGGGAAGAGGGCCCCATTTGCCTCTTTCGTTCTCCTAGAGACCAATAGCCTTCCTTTGCTGTACCTCGTATTTATGACCATTTCTCTCTCCCTCTACTCTCCCCCTTTAGCGCGTTCAGTCCACTTCCTTATCGTATGGCAAGATGGCAGAATTGATAATCCAAAACTTTGCTTGCTTTTATCCGGTGAATTTTGGCTATTTTTTAGCACATTGTTTCGAAAATATTGGCAAAATATTAGTGACATATCACATATTATATATGTTCTGATTGGAAAACATGAATTTTATAATTTTTTACTATTTAAAATAACGACTTCTAATAAAAAAATATTAAATAAAAAAATCTCTAAAAACACACTAAATCTCTAATTACTATATTATTGGTGCCATCACAAAAACCTTCACAAAACAAATTTATCAACACCAAGAACGATCATTAATAGTAACCCAAATGGGTCATACTTGTTGTAAAAGACAAGTGAGCCATTCTCCACCTCTGGGTGGCAAATGTCCTTAAGGTTTTTACAAAAATACTATAGCATAGGTGTATTTTTAGCTTTTTTAATACCTAATTTGTTTTCATAGTTCTTTTTATCATTTTTAATCTCTATCTAATAAAAATTTTACATTTTAGTCTAATATTTTATTTTCTTTACATTTCACTCTCTAAACCTTTTGGGATGGTTAAAAGCCTTACAATGGTTATAAGCTTAAATTGGTTGGTTTTTACGTACTTAAGAAGAGCATGTAGTTGTCTAGAAAAGACAAGGGATATGCTAAAAGACTTTGGGTAAAGTGATACGAACCAAGTTAAATATGAACTTGGTCTTAAAATATTTACTGACTAATTTTACAAGATTAGACATATTTTTCAAACTATATATCGGATCAAGCTAAACTTTTACAAGGAAATACTAAACATATAGAACTATATTGTAATAAAGTTTCTAGTTAAAGAGAGTTTAGGAACATATTATTAAAGAGGGTCAAATTTACTAGATGAATCCTGTTAAATCTATCAAAATAGATCTTTATGTATTATATGGAATATATCTGGAGATACATGTGGAAGTTTGTTGCATTTTAAGTTTGGATAAAAACTAGACATATCAAGCTTTTAAATCATATATGTTAGGCCTAGTAATTCATCTAGACAAAAGAGAATGACATATTTGAAGTCAGAAATAAAATCTTCTATAAATGTGAAAAAATAGAGATATTTCTGGCTACATGGAGGAATTTTAGCATAAAGACTTTATTTTTTATTTAAAGTTAAATAATTATTTTTAATTGATGTTTTATCTGGCTCATTAAATATTGTTCAAGAGTTTATTTTTATTAGACTTATGTTATTTAATTACTAGTTTAGGCTTATTATTTTGAAACTTAAAAGGGGTCCATTATTAGACGTGAGTTTTTTTTATTTGTTTGTGGAAAAATAACCTTTCTTTGCAGGGATAAAGATCATACACTGATTTATTGAATATTAATTACCTTCGTGACATCATTCATATACTTAG
The DNA here is from genome assembly GCF_000495115.2 of Populus euphratica. Classification (NCBI taxonomy): domain Eukaryota; kingdom Viridiplantae; phylum Streptophyta; class Magnoliopsida; order Malpighiales; family Salicaceae; genus Populus; species Populus euphratica. Next base: position 73,415 of record NW_011499966.1, read on the forward strand.
GATTCTTAGATACAAGGTTATCTATGGGTCCATGACTTTTTTTCCAATACCTTTAGTTCTTAGGCACATGGTTAACTTTGGGTCAGAGTTCTATCAAACCTGATTGTTGGCTTTCTGGGTTGTTATCTACTTTATTAAGGGTTGTTTAATGATGTGATCAAGAGGTTCACATCTGTTGGTATTAGAGTTAGGCTTTAAAATCAAGTTATATCCTTTATTTTCTTCATGTTAGTTACGACTTTCTTAGCTTTACTTATCTTTGATCCAGTTCTTGATTATTTTATGTCTAGGGTTTAGTAGTTTACGTCTTGGGTTCCTTAAAAAAAGGTGTTATTTTATTTTGTTGATGTCTTCGAATATATCAATAATACAAAAAGTAAAAAAAAGAGGAAAAGAACGTTCAAAAGTTAATTTTATCAAATTTATCATATTTATCATATTACATAAACAAGAGAGAATTTAGAAAAAGTAAAAAAAAGAGGAAAAGAACGTCCAAAAGTTAATTTTATCAAATTTATCAAATTACATAAATAAGAGAGAATTTGGACCAAACTAATTTAGAAAATTATCAAATTTCATATATTGGATCTATGATATTTAATCACATCCTATACAAAATTTGAGGTCATTTACTATAGAAACTAAATTCAAGATTGGAACTTGTCATAACAGGTTTAATTCACGTCGGTAATGCAAACTTGTTTGCTTCTATTATTTATAAATTATAATTGTATGATAAAATCTTAATTGATATATTTAGGTGTCATTTAAATTTTTTTGATAACCTTTGCATCAATTTTCCTCCGCGTCTTCAAAAACATATATTTTTCATATAAATTCGCTTATTATTTGTAAAATTGTAATCACAGTTTCATATTTTTTTTTCATATTTTTCTTGCTTCTTAACTCATATACACATATTTAAATACACTACTAATGCTGTTGTATTTGGTGTTGATTTTAGTTCTGTAAAAGCTGAAGAAAGATGAGATTAGAGGAAAAAGGTGTAGCAAGAATATTTGAGTAAAACACAAGAGGAGTATAAACACGTGAGGAATTAAGTGAGGAATATATATTTCTTTACAACTAACAAATTTTCAAAATTGAAGATGTCGAAGGCTAGCAATAACATGACACCATAAAGAGGAGACATTGAAATTATAACTTGGTATACATTATGAATTAATGAATAGGTTAGATGGCCAATGAATTTAGAGATAGGTTAGAGAGGCAACGTGCTAATGATCATAGTAAGGTTTAAAATAAGCCTAAACAAGAAAGATTTAATATTAAGAGGGCTATTAGGCGAGTTAACATTGTTGTGGATGAGTTTATGACTGATAATGCAAACATGAGTAATATGGATTTTGAAGATGTGTCCATGGAACATGGGGAACATTTTGGATAACATCTGAATCGTTTGGAGGGGAAAAATATGGTGATAACTTTGTCTAGATGAATAATTATAAATACCGAGATCATAATGTTGAGTTTGGTGGAGATTTAGGTATAATTAAGTTGAAAATATCAACTTTTTAAAGGAAGAATGATTCAAAAGTTTGTTTAGAATGGGAGAAGAAGTGAAGTGGATTTAAGTGTCACAATTATCATGAGCCCTATAAAGTCAAGCTTGTTGTGATTGTTTTTACTAACTATGTCATTGTCTAGTAAGATTAGTTAGTAACAAATCATAGAAGAAATTATAAGAGGCAAGTTGATATTTGAGATGAGATGAAATCCCTTATGAAAAGGAGATTTGTGCCTAACTAGTATTATAGAGAATTGTATCAAAGGTTACAAAGTTTGAGTCAAGGTATAAAAAGTGTTGATAGCTACTTTAAGGAAATGAAACTTGTTTCCCTTATGAAAAGGATTCAAGTTAATATTGAGGAGGAAAAAAAGACTACTATGACATGATTCATGAACGACTTTAACTGTGATATAACTCATATTATAGAGTTACATCATTAAGTGAAGTTAGAGGATACAGTGCATATGATCATAAAAATAGAGAAACAATTTAAATAGAAGAATACCATTCAGCAAAGCCAACCATTAGGCTCTTTGACACATTGGAAACCCAATTGGAAGCTAACACTAAGGGTGGTCCATCACATCCAAATGAGGAGGGCAAGGCCAAATATCTTAAAAACAAAAGAAAAACACCTTGATCATTGTTAAAAGTAATAATATTACTCTTACTTCTTGTAACCATGACATTAAATGCTTTTGTTGTTTAAGTTTTAGAATAAATCCAATGGATACTTATTATGAATCCTTTAATGTCGTAGCCAGGATCACATTACTTTATATATGCACCAATTTATTATTAAAATCTTTGATATCATTTACTAAAAAAAGAAATAAAATCCATTCCAAGCTTTTTGTTTCTCTTGAAGTTGTGTTTTTTTCTCCTTACTTAGTCAATTACTATCCGTGCAATGATTTTAACTTCATCATTAGTAAAAATATCAATAATTAACTAATTTATTAATAAATAATACTAATATAAAACTTAAAGCTAAAATATAAAAGAACATATACTGAAATAAAAAAAATAAAATTACAAGGACTAAATGAAAAATAAAGTGAAAGATCGATAGTGTATGTCAGTTTTTGTGTTAAATTAATGATCACATTCAATGTTTAAGTAAACATAATCTAACATAGGTATTTGATTAGTAAAATTTTAAAATTTTACACATTCAAATAAAAAATATCAAAATATGAACACTTAAATAGAATCAGAAAGTTCACAATTAAAAATATAAAATTTTATTTAATTGTTAATGAATAATTATTCCCTATGTTATGGTGTCTTGTTGTGTAATTGAATGAGCTCAACTATATTTTAGTTCCTTGATATATTAAAAAATTTATGAATAAATTTTCATATTTTTTTTCTCACACAAGGTTTTGCCAAAAGAAGAAAAGTTTTACATGTTTTGAATGTTTTTTTTTAGATTATTTGTTATAGCATTAGAAGTATATAATATATTGATTGATTGATGAATCATCAAATATATTCACTTCTTGACTTGTTTTTTCCTCTTAATATTCAACCTTATTATCATTGCTAATATTATTTATTTTCAACAATTGCCGTATGTCTCTAACTACTAAGTGAATGAATGCCTTTGATATAATATTAATTTTTGTAAAGTCTAAACGTTTTTTAGTTATTTCTTGGTTATTCCATTAATTTATATACTTTTTATATGTTATAATAGCAAATCTATAAGACTTTATAATTTTCTTTTAGCATCATTTTTTTAAAAAATTTATAAACTGATAGGTTAATTAAACAATAATCTTGTGAGGATTAAAGATAGAAATTTATACTATTTAAGTAGAAGCATATCTTTCCTTAATAATATAATTAATCAATAAGTTGTTCTTCGTGTTATTATTTGATTTATGTATGTTGACTGATGGAATATGGGTATCATCATACCTTAAATCATGATTTAGTAGTAATATTAGTTGTTGTTGTTATTGTTATAGTAGTAGTAATAATAATAATGAAAGAAAAAACAAAAAGAGAATTACATCTATAATAGTATAAACTTTGTCTAGAAACTTGATAAACCATCATCAGAAGAAGAAAAGATAAAAAAACATAAATTATTTAAAAAAAAGAGAGAAAAAAAGACTCATTATGAACGTAATTGTTATTACCTCTACTAATACAGTGGTGTTAATTTGACTTTTAGATAAACTATCATCAAACATAAACTTTCATAGAATTGCTGATAAATTACACGATTTATTTGTCTACTTCTTTGAACTTATCCATTATTCTTTAAACCGTGTACTAATCTAATTAAGCATTTCTTTCAACACTTTTTTTTCTCTTTTAATTTCCATTTTGTGTAGCTAAGCATGCTTTGAACTTTCATGGATCTCCAAAAGCTTATAAAGAAGCAAGCAATGAAGGATTATGTAACAATGTTGAAATTATAAGGAACAAATAGGAAATTTTATTAAATCTAAAAAAGCCTAATTACAAAGAAAATGACTTAATTAAAAGAAAATTAAAAAAAATAAACAGATTTGATGTTGTTTAGGCCTCTAAGAGCTTAATTAACTAGTGAAAACATTCAAGATAAAAGGGTAAATAAATAGTAATGAGAGAGTTCAAATTTTGAATGGGTTTGGTTTTAAATTTAAAATAGGTCTAGACTATCTTGACTAAAAGTTTTACCTCTGCTCAAAATGTTATTTTCAATTGATATTAAGTTATTATACATGTGTTGATTCCTTATGGTTAAGTGAACATGGATTTTCTAAATTGAATGCATCTCCTAAAATAGCATCTATATTATTTAACTCAACCTTAGCTCTTTTATTCTTCCTTCTAGAACATTTCGTTTCCATGTTTAGAGAGAAAACCCTCTTTTCATTTCCTTCATTCCTTCTTCAATATTTTTCCAACATCAATTCCAATAAATACCCTTGTCCATTACACTCCCTTAATCTTCATAAAATAACAAGATGAAATTTTAGGTAGGTTTCCGTATAGAAAAATCTCATTTGAAATTTTGTTAAATTAGATAAAATAACCTAAATAACTTTCTTTAAAAAGGATATAAAAGGTGTAATAGTTGTCATTTAAGAAAAGAAAATTGATGAGTAAAGTTTTATAATATTCATGGATACAATTAAGTGTTATAATGTGTAGGGACATTTACACAAACTCACATATTTCCATCGAGTAACCATTAAAGTGTTCAAAAACAAACTATTGAAATATGATAATAAATGACTTGTAACAAAGTAAAAGTAAAAGATTTTAAAGTTATAATTATGAAAAGAGAAAAAAAATATTGGCCTGAAAGTAATGCAACAAAAATTGAACTTAAACTAGTGAAGTAGATGATAAATAGAAGGGAAAAGTTGTGCAAGTTGTTGTATGAAATTATTATAAATTTTTAAGGATTGATGAGTGAGAATGAAATTTGAGATTAAATGTAAGTTAGTATAATAAAATGTGTTTAAGAGTACTAATAAGGTTGTAAGCTTGGTATTGAAATATAAGGAGTAATAATGAAAATTTAAATAATAAAAGTAATAAGAAAATATATAAAATGAAGTATAATTAAAGTGTTCAAAAGCAAACTATTGAAATATAATAATAAATGACTTGTAACAAAGTAAAAGAAAAAATTTTTAAAGTTATAATTATGAAAAGAAAAAAAAATATTGGCCTGAAAGTAACGCAATAAAGATTGAACTTAAAATAGTGAAGTAGATGATAAATAGAAGGGAAAAGTTGTGCAAGTTGTTGTATGAAATTATTATAAATTTTTAAGGATTGATGAGTGAGAATGAAATTTGAGATTAAATGTAAGTTAGTATAATAAAATGTGTTTAAGAGTAATAATAAGGTTATAAGCTTGGTATTGAAATATAAGGAGTAATAATAAAAATTTAAATAATAAAAGTAATAAGAAAATATATAAAATGAAGTATAATTAAAGTGCTCAAAAGCAAACTATTGAAATATAATAATAAATGACTTGTAACAAAGTAAAAGAAAAAATTTTTAAAGTTATAATTATGAAAAGAAAAAAAAATATTGGCCTGAAAGTAACGCAATAAAGATTGAACTTAAAATAGTGAAGTAGATGATAAATAGAAGGGAAAAGTTGTGCAAGTTGTTGTATGAAATTATTATAAATTTTTAAGGATTGATGAGTGAGAATGAAATTTGAGATTAAATGTAAGTTAGTATAATAAAATGTGTTTAAGAGTAATAATAAGGTTATAAGCTTGGTATTGAAATATAAGGAGTAATAATAAAAATTTAAATAATAAAAGTAATAAGAAAATATATACATTAAAGTATAAAGGATCGACCAAAAAGACTGAATCTGTGATTGGCAAATTGAATAACCATACAAGAATAAAGAATGAACGTTATAATTTTACAAAAAACATTAAATGATGGTGCATGTATGTGTGTTACTATTTCTTATGATATTGTGTTTAGTTATGTGTTATGAAAGTTTTAAGAAGGTGTTAGTGTTATTTCATATTAATCGAGTGGTTAATTGTAAAAAATAAAATTTACTCTTTTTTCTCATATATAACATTGTAAAATAGTTCAGAATTGCTTTGAAATTTATAAATGTTACATATTTTCTTATTTCATATTTTAGCAACTTGCCAAACCAAACACAACATTTTTATAATCATCTAGTTTACAAGTTCCCAGCTAAATTTTTAAATATTACAACATTATTAAAACACTAAAATTTACATAATCTCACCAATTCTTGTACTTCCCTTCTACATTTAATGTCATAAATACCGAAATGATTTATTCTAAATAGATCTCAATCATGCTTAAACATGATTTCGTCATTATACCAAAAACAATTTCTATAATATAATTAGAACACCTTTTGTATCAATTTTGCACACTTCCATCATTCTATGCATATAATAATATTAACTAAATTTGTAATATCTACATTATAACATTTATAATCAATCATAAGCATTCTAAACATCATTAGAATGCCAAAAACAACACAAATTAATCACATTTCTAATTTCACAACATTTCCAATTAATGGTAGCCACCACTGCCCTAATTTTCCATAATTAGTCTTCAATTCCTCTCATTTAGTCCCTAAATACGTCATATACATCATATTTTCTCAATAATTAACATAAATTTGCATTACCTTTTAATTTCACATAAACTTTAAAACATGAAAATTAGGATTTTCAATCCCCCAATCAAAATCTAACAAACAATTGAAATTATTTGGATAAGAACCTCTTACCACAACCAAATCATCAAATTTAATGATTTCAAGGTATTTTTCTCTTCCTCTTTAATTTTTGCACACTTTCTCTCCCTGATTCCCAAACTTCCAACCCCTATTACTCTCTTAGTTTAACTAATTTGGTTTCATATAATGAGTAGAAAACACTTTATCATACTTCCATACCACATAACTTAAGAGAACATGGAGAAGAAAGGAGGAGAAAAGCAAAATTTCCCAAGCATTTCTATTAATAATGGCTAATGGGTTTTTAAAGAGAAGAAGGGTTTTTCTTCATAACTATAATAATAACACTCATTTTATAACCTATATGCCATTTTTATCAAAACTCCAATTACTGGTATTTTTGTTTTATAGACTTATTTTTATTTTATTACCTAGGATTTTAACAATTTTCTAAGGATTTTTCATTCTAATCATAAAAAGTTTCCTTTAATTTATTGCTTTACAATTAAAAATTTTGCTATTTAACATAAGGTTTATATGGGTTCTTGTTAATGATAATGCTTTTAGGCAACATATATATCTTTATGACATTATTAGAAAATATATATGCTATCTTTGTGGCAATGTATGGTTATGCCAATGCCATGAAATAAACATAGTTAGATAACTTATTGAAAACTACTAGAACCATTGAATAGTAATTGGAGTGGGGTAGTCCTTCAATGAAGTCTATGAAGATAAATGACCAAGGTCTCTGATGTATAAGTAGAGGCTGTAGTAATCCAGAGGGTTTAATATTTTTCACTTTAGCATGTTGACAAATCTCCATTGTTTAATGTAATCTTTTACTTCAAACTTCATACCTACATAAAAAAATCCTTCCTTTCTTATTTTAGATTTTTCTCATACCCAAAATGGATTATTATAGGTCTATAATATATGTATTATATAATGATAATGGATGACTTGAGGGTACTTTCATTATTAATAAAAAATATTCTCTTGTATAACATGATCCCTTACTTCAACTGATATTCAACGACATCCACCATATCATTTTTTTTTTATATCTTCTAGTTTGTAGTATAACTCACCTTTAGGTTCTCAAGATAACACATCAACAGCTAAATTCTCATTGCCAGACTTATATCCCATTATAAAGTCATACCCAATCAACTTTGAGATCCATTTATGCTAAATATATATACCCTATTCGTATATGAAAAGGTTGTCCTAATAAGTAAGGTCTCCATTTCTGAAGTGTCATTACAATGGCAAACAATTTCTTCTTATAAGTGGATAAAGTTGACTATTTTCCTTTAGTTCCTTTACTAAGATATGAAATAAGTTTTAACTCCTACATTAAGACTGGTGCAACACCCTCCATAGATGCATAACATTTTATTGTAAAGAGCTTAGTAACGTTAGGTATGGCTAACACTAGTGGGCTCTTAATTACCCTTTTAAAAAATATAAAAGCTTTCTCAACCAATTTATCCCAACAACAGAACCCTTTCTTATTCAATAATCTAGTTAATGGGCTTATTATGACCCCGTAACTATAAATAAACCTCATGTAATAACTTATTAGGTAAAAAGTCTCCTTAAATATTTAATGTTATTGGTCATAACTATGACCTTAACCTTATTTAGGTTAACTTTTAGTTATTCACTCAATACTATATCTGACCTTCTAATAAATAAATATGCATTTAGGATATTTGACATATAATTTATGTTGGTTGAAAAGACCTAAGAGAAAGCTCAAGTGATTTAAAGGATTATTTTTAGTTTAATTATACACCAAAATATTATATAAGAAAATATACCAAAACAAACTTTTTAAAGAAAGGTTTAAGCACCTTATTCATTGGGACCTATTATGTAGATAAAACATTAGTCAACCCAAAGAGTATGACTAAAAATTCATCCCATGTGAGTCTAAAATATTATCTTTAGAATGTCCTCTAGTTTCATCCTGATCTGGTGGTATTGTGACCTTAGGTAGTTTTGAAAAGTACTCTGACCTATATAGCTTACCCAATAGCTTTTTCATAACTGAAATAGGGAATTATTCCATCAATATTTTCTTTTTGAGTGCTCAATAACCAATGTATATTATCTATGATCCATTTGATATTCTTATTAATAGAACTATTAAAAAGAATAGATTGTTATTGGATCTCATAGTTCTTAACTTTAGTAACTCATTTATAATATTTTTAATATATATTTTCTAGTAGCATAGGTAATAATAGGGCCTATAATTGATTGGCGAAGTCTATTTTTTTAACATGATAGATGTTCATGACTTTTCTATAGTAGAAGTCCCACTGGTTTTTCAAAAACTATCATAAATTCCTTAAATAGCTATTTCACTAGAACCTGTACTTTATTAATATTCTTAGACTTAATTTTCACCCCTCAAAACTATAAAAACAACCTTTCAGCCTCCCTTTTTAACTTATACATGAATCTCAATCCATAATTGATGTTAGATTCCTAGACTCCTAAACCTTTTAATTCAACCCCAAATCCATTTAATTAGAACTCAACAATTATCTTAAAAAAAATCTCATAGGGCAAGTCTTAGGTTCCTTTGCCATTGAACACCTAGTACTATATCAAACTTTTTTAGTTGAATTACTAAGACATGTTTACAAAATTGGAACTCTTAGATCCTAAACCTAAGATCAAAACAACTTTCTTCTCTTAAATTCTTTGTGCCATCTACAATCCTTACTTATACATGCTAATGTAATGCAACATCCATCCCTACGTTTTTATCATGATTATAGAATGAATAAATTTATGAGTATTCCTAGTATGTATCAATTGAATAATTGGTTGGCTATTTATTTTTACTTGAACCCTCATAGTTCTTTGATTAGGGCTCCTTACCATAACATGTAAGGTTATTTTAGCTTTTTTTAGTCACAATAGGCTCTTCTAAATCAATTAAATTGTCGATTATTATTGAACCTGCTTCCTTTTATTCTTCATCAATTTCCTCAATTATAAATAATGTGAGCCTCAATAGTTATGGCACAGACCCCACTTGCTATTTCATTTGAAACATAGCCTTTTCTACCTTTCCTTTTATTTGGTTTAGTGTCAACATTTGAAGTAAAAAGTTGGACCTTGAGTCTATTTTAGGCTGGGTTGGAAGAAAAGGCTTCCCTAAGCCTTATTAGAATTGGGATTCCAACTTATGTGAATCACCATTATGTTCTTGAAAATTTTCTAAATAGCTGATGTAACCATATTATTCGATAGTTTCACCCACTTTTACCTAATGTTTTGTCCATGTTTTATATGTAAAATGCCTTGATATTCTTTGTTTAATAGCTATATATGCCATTGACATTAATAGACTTAGCTTAGCCATGTGGGCTAGGCCTCCCAACGCAAATGCAATGGCCTAAAAACATGACCTGTACACAAAAAATATATAAAAAAAATCATAAGAAAAAAAACTATTTAAATCTTATCCAAGAACATGACAAAACAAATAGAGAACCTATAAACTAAGTTATAAATTTCAGCCAAATCGTGTCAAATCAAAGGCATCGAAATATGGAGTATAAAAGATTGAAGCTTATACATCAAATGGGAACAACAAGTTATAAATTACATGATTCATACTCAATAACCTTTAACCTTAAACCATGCATTAAAAAATGCTAAAGATCAATTGATTCAAAACTAGCTTCAAATAGACAAAATAAAGGTATAAAACAATCATTTATAAGTTTGAGCTTTGATCCAAGTACACAAGACATATCAAAACATTAGTTTTTAAGGAATTTAAAATGGCAACCTAAAAACATTCATTCTAAACCCAAAAAAACCTTGGAAGTTGCCTAGAAAGGACTAAAACCTTGAAATTGACTAAAACCTTATAATCATGGCCTAAACCTATATCAAACATGCTTATACTAACCTATTAAAACTTTCAAAAATAAAAGAAAATAATTAAAAGAAACAAACCAAGAATTCAACCATATTAATGATAGAAAACCATAAGCACATTCCTAGGATCCTTGGAAACTGCTATATCAGTTTTAATATTTGTTTTTCATCATTTTTAATAGGTACAAAAGTTTGACTAAACCCAACATCATGTCAAGTAACAAATTAAGATCATAGTCTAGATAAATTAAACATCAATGCATCCAACCAAAATAAAACCAAGAGATCAACTTAAACTCCAAAATATAAAAACTAACATTCACACACACTAATTACATGATTTTAACAATAAAAAAACATCAAGTTATATACCCAAAACTATTTGAATTCACTTTTTTTAACAATGGATATTAAATCTAAAAATAATAATATACTACATATTGCTTCTAAAATAAAATTAAATCAACAAAATTGATTAATACTTAAAAGTGTATTTTGATCAAGGTTTTATATCATCATTTTGCACTTGAAGTATTAATAACTCCTTAACTAAAGCATGTTTTATAATAATATATCTAATAATATAAGATACCTTTAATTTGTGGTAAATATTCATTTTAAATGCAGGCCTATCACATAAATGAAAAGATTGATTGATGA
>NW_011499966.1:85703-105735 GCF_000495115.2 Populus euphratica
TTATTGCTATTTATAATTTGTACAATTAACCTCCCTATGGTTCGACCCCGGTCTTGCCGGGTTCTTTATTACTTCGACACTCCTGCACTTGGGAGAAGACATTAATTTTTTCATCGTGTCAAAAATCATAACAAACAAGCAAAATATAGATATGAAAGACATTAAAAGAGAGGTGTGCTTATTAGACTACATCATCTCACCAAATTTTTAGGTACACCTTCTTAAATAATGTAACTTTTTTTTTGGGTTTTGTTACTTCTTTCTCCTTATTCTTAGCTTCGAATCTTTAGCTTATGTGAATTTTTTTATTTTTCTTTTCTTCGTTCAAAATTTCACATAATTTTCTTAGCCTTTTCTCTAAATTTACTCAAGAATTCTTCTTTGTTTTATCTTTATTTTCATCTCTAGTTTTTTCTCTTTAAAAATCAACCACCCTTCTGCTCCAAATCACCTGCCCTTTTAAGCAATCCAAAAAAAGAAGTTAGAAAACCATGGTGGTTTTGCCAAAAGGTTTTATGGAACACTCTTATTCTTTATTTTCCTAAACTCCCTCTTAAAAGTGATGTTTCTTGCTCTTCTTTTTTGTCTCCTTGTAAAATGAACCCAAGCATAAGGAAACAACTTTGGACTCTTTTCTTTCACAGGTGAATTTGTTCTTCAGTCATAGCTCACTATGTTAGGTATTCATCAAAATCATCATCGAGATTAGGTTATAAACATACCATTGATAGAACTAAACCTCGTAGAGAGGATGTAGATCTACCATTATAAATAAACCATATTTAATTTGGAGGTTTAGAACTCCACATTTATTGATTGTAAGGTTGACCCTCGATTATCTCAAGTCTATTAATGCAAGAGAGACTAATTAGAGATAATATCTTGTCAAGTTCATCATGCCAAATGATCTAATAATAAAAATAATAAAGGTACTTGGTTGATCATATAACATGGTATAAATACTCAAATAGAAAAAATAATAAACATATGTACACTTCAAATGTCATTATCCCTTTTCTTTTCTTTGCTTTTCAATTTCATTTTTTTTTCAAATACTTTCAATGATTTGTTTTTAGTTTATTGTACACTTATAAACACTATTAATTTTCTTTATTAAAAAAATAAAATAAAAACATTACTTAATATACTTGTTTACATCTCTTTTTCTATTTTGGTTGGCTTAGTTTGAATTTAAATTATTTATTGTTTTTAAATTAAATTATCTTTTTTTGACGGGATCCTAATGCATTTGAATATTATATTTTACTTAATTTATATGATTGATTCTTATCAAAATTGTATCTTATACCATATAAGTTCTTTTTTTCCATTTTCTCTTATTTTTTTCTTTTTATCAAACTAGTTTTATTTTCTAGGTTTTGAATTTTTAAGTGTTTCTTTATTGTCATTTTCTGTATTTGACCCTTTTTTTGTTGTTGTTATGTTTGTTTTTCTCCTTTACTTGTACAAATATTTTTTTATGATCATAATATTCATAATTATTTATAAGATAACATGAATTTTTCAATTATAACATTGTTCAATTAGTTAAAACTATAAAAAATCTCATTTTACTTCATTGTTACTTAAAACTACTATAATTATATAAATTATAACAATATTTTTATGTTATCCAAGACCATAAAAAATCCTCGAGCTCCAAACATGACAATATCTTTGACCATCCTCATATTGGATGACATTTATTATTTAACAAATATGTTAGAGATCTAAATTAATCATGCCAATAACAATTATAACTCGCACCATCTTTGCCATCATGTGGTCTCACTTTCTTTTGGCTTATGTTATATTTTTGAGTCTTGCTTGAAGTTTCTTAAAAACATGTTTCTATTGATGGAGTTTAGTTAACAAGTTATCTCCTTTTCTTTTCACAATGACAAGCGTATGCTCTCAAACTGCAAAATTGATTTCTAATTTTCTCTTTTTGGCACCCATCTCCTTCAACTCTGAGTTTAGGCTTGAACTTTAGGACTGTTATTGTGCTTGGACCTTCTCATGAACTTCTAAAAATAACTTTGATTTAAACTATAACAACCCTAAAATTTCAGGATAAAACCCAAACTTAAATTATAAAATTTCCAATAATTTTTTTATGCTCTATCAGAATTCCAACAGAGATTTCTTATAAATAGAACATCCCAAGTTATTAACTTATCCATTCTACACTACTATATAATTTCCAAGCTACAATCCAATTATCATCCATATTAACCGGTATTAATTAAATCCAAGCCATCCATATCACTTACAATTAATTATATAATGCAATAATTATGAATAGATGAGAGTTTAGACAATATTTTGATATACATGAAAACTAAGTAAATATAATAAGCCATTTAAATAAAAATATCCACAACAATAAGTTAAGCAAACATATTTTACATGTTTAAACAAAATTATATTACAAGCAAAAATGAAAAATAATATACCTAGTGTATAAAATCAATAATGATAAAGAAATCTACTCTTGATGAGTATGAGATGGTTATGGAAAAAAAAAAAACAAACAACATACTACTCTTGATGAGTATGAGATGGTTATGAAAAAAAAAACAATAAACAACATAAACAAATGACTTAATTTAATTAACATTAATACATTATGTTTTATTTTTTTAACCCATGCTTATAATTAAAATCTTTTATCCCTTTTACTTATCATCTTTTTTTTTAATCTTTTATTCCAATTTTTAACATTAAACTTCATGTTCTCATTATCCACTTGTAGCCCAGGCAAACTATCCAATGTTGATACCAATTCCAAATTGAAACTATTTGACATTACTTCGAATATGACTAATCAAAGGTATGTTAATACCAACCCACCTGGTATCAATAACTTTCATCCAAATGAATAGTTAATCAATTTTTCTAATATATGTCGATGTCAATGAACTTATTAACATCATTAACCTTCTCATTTCCCACGAACAAATAATCAAGTCTGTTTCTATTTATACCTTTTATATTAATATTGATACCAATGAACCTCATTGGTATGATTTGTAAACTCCTAGATAAATTCCATAGCATTAATAAAGGAAATATTATGTTAGAATTTATTGGTTATGTCACACAAGGGGGCATGAGCTGATGCGATGTTGTCTAATGATGATGGAGGCTCTTTGTCATGCCTTCTGTGTGAGGTGTTGTGTTGAAAAAGGTTTTAATCATAAAATTATGATTAACATTCAGGAGTCGCCACCTAGTATTATGGTCACTAGGAACCTATAGTTTGCGAGAGTCTAGTTAAGGGATTGGTTGTGTAAGGGAAAGACACGTCGCCACCTAGTATTATAGTCACTAGAACCTATAGTTTGCGAGAGTCTGGTTAAGGGACTGGTTCTGTAAGGGAAAGACACATCACCCCTAGTGGACCCTACCTAAGGTAAGCTGCATTCTTGTGTGATTGTTTTTCTGGGTCAAGTTTTTATTCGATGGTCTTTTCTAAGGTTCAAGACAGATCTCTCTTTATGAGAAAGTCTCTACTTTACTAGGTTAAATCCTAACCATTCTAAAATCTAAAATTTGACATCGTATTTATTTACAACTTGTATCTTTGATATCTGAAGGTGTATTTTATCGTGTAATTTTACACTCTACAGATTTTAAAGTCCATATTTGGACCCTAAAAAAAGAGGTTGAAAAAAAAGTTTTTGATATTTTGGCTAAACCCTAATGGATAATTATAAATTGGTTATGATAATATCTATTTTTTGGATTTCAAAACATGAAAAAGATACAATCTTTTAATGAAAATATGCTTGGAAAATTTTTAGGATTTGGCTAAATGCATGAAAATAATTTTTTTTTGTTTTTAAAAAGGGAAATTGATTTAAAAAAAATTTAAGATTTTTTTGAAAATGTTTTGAATTTTTTTAATAATTTTTTAGAAAACCAGGTATTTTAATACTATATTTATATTTTACAGTATAAATATACAACCCGATATTATACAAAATTGGCAAAATAATATTTGAGAAAATCATAATTTTTTTGAATTTTTTAAAATAAATATAGTCCACTGCATGAACAGGACATGAATTATAATTCATGCCCACTGTTCATGCATAAATAGTAGAATGTGAATTCTAATTCACGTCCACTATTCATTTAGTGAACATAGGCAGCGAAGAAAAAGAAGAAGGGAAAGGGGAGTGATGGCAGATAACCTGGCATGACGGTGGTTTTGGTCGAGGATGATGGTGTGCTGCCAATGGTTGTAACAGTAGAGCTGGCGGCGAGTGGCAGAGCAGGATGAAAGAAGGAGAAGAAAATCTACAAGAGAGAGAAAGTGACAGGCGGTGTATGCTTTGTTACTAGTGAGGAGTTAAGGTGGCCGCTAGTAGCAGAAAAGGTGAGGGGCTGACGTGAGGATGATGGTTGAACTTGTGACAATAATGATGACCGGCGGCAGAGGAAGCAAAAGAAAAGGAAGAAAAAACATGTAGGAGGGGCTGTAGAGAGGAGAGAGAAACTGATGGTGGCTTTTGGTGGTCAGTTGGTGGTTGTGTTGGCTTCCTATTATGAAGGTGATGGTGGGAAGATTGGTGATGAGGGTGGTGGTGGCTGAAGGCCATGATGGAGAGAGAAAGAGAGAAGAAATTTGCAAAAACAAAAAAAAAAATTGTTTTTAACTGACTTTGGACTCAATTTTTTCCTCCCTCAGGTCATGAAATCCACTTATATTTATAGGTGGCGGAAAAGGGCAATCTTATCTATACTAAAGAAAAATTTTAGCCCTTGATTTAGTTGGGAAGAATCTCAACTGTTGGTTCAAAGTAAGTATCATGAGTTGTCAAATCTGTAGAAAAAGGCTGTCTGAGTTGGCCTCTTTAGGTTGTCACCAGTGCTGATGTGTTGTCATTTAGCCTGAACGGGTGAAATGGGGTTGTAGAGAAAGTGCAGAGGATCATTTTTGTGTAAGATTTGTCAAATTTAATGGATGGTAAGTATATTAAATGCAGTTATAAAGTAAGTAACCGGACCATCTTTTTTTAGAAAAAAAAAAGATAATGAATAATGTTGAGTTCTGTTTTTTGGTCGAAGTTCATTTCAGTCCTCCTTCTTAAAATTGCTTTAAATTGACCCCAAATCGACTCTAAATTTTTTTATTTAATGCAATTAAGCCTCTAATTTCAATGAATCAACATGGTAAAATTAAATTTGATCTCTTAAAATTCTAATCTTCTCAATTAAGCCCATATTAGGCTCCCAAACTTAATTTTTCACCAATTAAGCACCAAACAAAAGTAATTTGGCCCATTTAAGTATAATTAAGTCCTTGCACTTAATTAAATTCTTCAATTGAACCCAAATTAATTCTTAAAAATAATTAGAATTTAATTTGGCTTATGATTAAATCACATTGGCCTATTAAAAAATTAATTATGTCCTTGCACTTAATTTTTTTATGCAAATTCGTCCAATAATCATTCAATTTGACCTTGAGTTTGTATTTGTTTTCTATTTTTGGACATAATAAGTTACAATTAGGCCTTGAATTTCCTTCAAAATTGCAACTTGATTCTTTGATTTGCTTTCTCCACATTATCAGCCTTTATTATTATTTTTTATTTTTACTTTGAAAAAAAATATTTTTTTTAGGAATAACCATATTGGGTTATGACAGGTTATATTATACAAAATGTGAGAGATTGCTTAATTTATATTAAAATCATTAAGAAGTTATATGGGAATTAATAATGGGAAGATGTCATTGAAATATATGTTATAAAAATTTCTACACATGTATTTATAGCTTTACGAATATGATGTATACGCCAAAGCATATTTGGAAGTGAAAATAGATATGGATTATAATTGGAAGAACTAATGCGTTAATATCTTAAAAGAAGTTGATGTCAATAAGTAAAGTATGTAAAAATTGGACTTGAGACAATATTCATTTTGGTACCTCTCTTTAAGATCAGAAAGGGTACCTAGAGTCAAATCATCTATGGTTGGAGGAGCTCGATCTATTGAAGAAACATATAGGTGTTTAACGCTTTATTTGAATATAAAAATCATTAAATTGTATTATTGTAAATACTTTGTTTGGTTGATATGTATTGAAATGTTCGAAGTGCAAAGCAAATAAATAAATAATATTGTGAATGTAATCATTAGAGTAAATGGCATCTGTGAGGTAATGGTCAAACTATTAACAACCAAATGAGTTACCTAGAATAAATGACATATGTGAGGGGATGGTCAGAGTATTAACAATCAAATGAGTTACCTATAATGAGGGGATGATTGAACTATTGTTAACCAAATTGATTAGCTAGGATAAATGGCATTCATGAGAGGTTTGTTGAAGTATCAGTAACCAAATAGATTGGCTAGAATAAATAACATCTATGAGGGGATGATTGAATTTTTTAGAACCAAATAGGTTTTCTAGAATTATGATCATTCATTAGAAGGAGGTCGGTAATTGGTAATTGGTGACAACTGAATTGGATAATTAGAAATATTAAATAATGGTTTAGAAAGGAAAAATAATAATATATGAATTAAGGTTTTATATGACTAAAATACATTGGTGAAAAATAAAGTGGTTATTTATTTAGCAAAGCTATTGATTAAATTACTATTTTAAAATATTATACTTGAATTGTGCATTTTTAGAATAGAGTAAATGTAAATAGTGGATTTGAAATCATATTACAAGAAGCGATCTCCATAAGCAAAGGTGATGAATGCTAAGAAATGCCAACTTGCCATTATATATGGAAGTTAAGGCTAACTAAATGCCAATCTGTCATTATTAATTAGGTTGAGGAAATGTGGACATGTATTAAGCAGAAAGATTGGAAAACATTATGAATTATATAAAATAGATATGGAAGGAGTTGATTTGAAATCGTATGGTTTGTTCTGGTTTAAGACGAACCAATCGACTAATTCATAATGGTCAGGTTCAACTGGCTAACCAGTTGAACAATAATCTTTCCTATTATGTAAACAATAACTTTTTGAGGTTTTAGTGGAGACTAGTTTTGAGTTTCAAAGAGAGACAAACTGGATTTGATTCAATTCTAGTCTTTTTTTCTTGAATATATTTTATAAGAATATTAAAGATAAGGTATAAAATTACAAGATGTTATAAAAATATCATGGGTATTTAACTATTGATATATAGTCCTTGTCAAGGACAAACCGAGGGAAGGATGTCAATATAAAGTAAATTGGTAACAAGTGAAATTGTAATGAAATTTGAATCAAAAGGTTATAATGCAACTGCATATTTAAATAATTTATTTAACATGTCTAATAATATTATATGTATATCAAAAGGTTATAATGCAACTACATTTAAATTATGTAGCTATGTATTAATCAACATGTTATTATATTGTTATTTATGTTACAGGTCCAACGAATATCACTAAACAAAGTTGGCGTAGTCACTAATTTTATAGTTGTTTAAGTCTATCTTTGGTAATATTATATGTATAGCATAAAAAAAAATGATTAAAGATCTATATATTATTATGGAGATGACGATAATATGATGGAAGAATCAAGAGTTAATGAACTAAGTTATGCTTGAGTTACCATTTTATATGATGAATTGTTGTTGTGCAGGAAAATAGGAAATAAAGATGTTGAAATGATGGAAAATTAAAAGGAAATTTTGTTGAAATTTTATTGAAATGAGAATTAAATAAATTAATAGAATAAATTGTGGTACAAATCAATGTGTTACAAAATAAAAAAAAATGGAATGAATTAAATATGTTAGTAAGATAAAAATACAAAATTTAAAAAGAATACAATAAAAAAAAGAAACAAGGTATGAAAACATTATGGTTGAAAATTAATATAAAGATGGGAAACAAGTTTTGTATTGTATTTGAATAAGTTATATATATATATATATATATATATAATAAGTAATACAAGAAGATAACTCATGAAAAATGTGATATCAAACTTTAGACAAGTAATGCAATTGATTGTAAGTTAAGGAATTTTATAAGGAGTGGGATGATGATGGTTAATAATAAGTATTAGGAAGGAGTTTTTTCAATAATAGAAGAAAAAGTATTATGTTAAAGTCTACCATGGAATTTGTATAATCAAGCTAATGATATTGATTTGCTAAAAATGGAATTTGTATAATCAAGCTAATGATAAATAATTGATAAATACTAGTCATTATGATTACTTCGATATCAATTAAATTCTATAATCTTACATGTGTTCTAGGAAATTATCTTGGAATGTATCAATTCTTTTCAAAAGATTACCAAGTTATTTAGTTTCTTTAGATAGGTCTCTATAATGGAGAAGCAGAAATCTAAAATCAAGATATCTACATGTAATATCAAAATTGTTGGAAGACTTACTAATGTATGTAAAAGATGGTGCATCCTTGTACATAATATAAAAAAAAAAAGAAAATTACTTTAATTGTTATGTATAAGATAGTTGAGACTAAGTATAAATGCATTTAAAAGTGCGGGACGTTACATCATTAGTCTCTTAAAATGGGAACGACTAATAAAATTTAAGAAATATCGATACCAATGTAATTCATTGATATTATTATCCTTTCAAACCAAAATAACTGATCAAGTTTTGTGGTATTGTTAATTATCTACTTTGTTAATGTCGATGCCAATATACCCATTGACATTATTAGTTCCATAACTTGAAACAACTAATCAAATTTAAGTAAAGGTCGATATCAATGCTTCACATTGATATCATTAGCCTTCAATTTACCTTGGACAACTAATTAAATTCATATTCTTCCTTTTTCTTTCACCTTTTTATCCTTTTATACATTACTCATGATTTCCACATCAAAGAAAATTACAAATAAAACATTTCAAGTGATTCAAATAAATTATTAAGGTGTATGATACTTACCTATTATACATGATATCCCAACACCCACTTTCTTTGTAGTCTAGATTTTGAGGTGTTCCTTGTCAAAACAGGACCAATTCACACACCTTGTCAAAACATGATCAATTCATAACTATCAATTTTTATAAACTCATGAACCATAACTAAGTTCCATTATAATAATTTTCATCATGGTACATTCCAAATCTTAAACTAAACATTTTTATTTTTCATAACCATAACTTCCATTATTCCTCAGGTAGGTTTACCAACTTAATTTCCCAAAACATATAATTACCTAATTTCTCCCTATTTTTTTTTCATAACTCATAATTAGTTAAAATCTTATATAATTATATATCAACTATCCAAACTTCCTAAATTTCTTCCTTTGACTAACCTTAAGGGTTTTAATTTTCTTTAATCATTTCTTCCAATTACCATCTCAAATCATCTTATCAACATTAATTACACCCTTCATAGATCAAAACACAATCTTACATATTTATCTTAACATATCCTCATTCAAAGTGCTTTGATAATTCTATACCAACTAAATACAATCATTAATTTCACTTTAGTTTACCATATCTACATCAATTTTCACCAAAACATATAATTTCTATAAGTTTGAAACCATTTAACCAATTTTGTTTAAAGTTAGATGACCTTATACATGAAAAAATTACCAAGTTTTTTTTTCAATTACTTATTATTTTAGGCTATTTCAATGTTATTCCACTATAACAACATCACCCTATAATAATTTCATAAAATCCCTAATTCCACATAAGAACCCTAAAATCAAGAATTTAGAACTCAATAAAAAAATCAGTTAGACTTTTTGATAACTTGTTCAAATAAACTTAAAATACTTTACCAGATAATAATATGCACTTTAAAAATTAACTAGTCAAAATTTCTCTAATCTTTTTTCTTTTTTCTTCACCTCTCTAATTTCCTCTCTCAAACTCCTTACTTTCCCTTCACTAAATCTTTCTAATTTTAAGTGATGAAGTGTTTATTAGCACAATTACAGACTTTTCCTTATAGGTTTTTTTTTAATCAAAGGTAAGTAAATATATATCAGGTCAAAAAAATATACAAGGCTAGAGAACTAGCAAGTTCATATACAAGATTTACAAAAGAGGAAACATACTCCCTGAGCCTGTTAGCTGGCAATGGGTTTTAGGTTTTATAAAGATCAAGCTTAATAAAATGAAGAACTCATATTCTATCTTTTTTTCTTGCAAGGTTGGTTGTGCTCCCTTCTCTCTCTCTCTCTCTCTCTCTCACACACACAC
Source organism: Populus euphratica (assembly GCF_000495115.2). Taxonomy (NCBI): domain Eukaryota; kingdom Viridiplantae; phylum Streptophyta; class Magnoliopsida; order Malpighiales; family Salicaceae; genus Populus; species Populus euphratica. The sequence goes on from NW_011499966.1 coordinate 95,897, forward strand.
ACACACACACACACACACACAAGAACTTTGTTTATTATCACTATATTCTTTCTTTACACCTTTTTATATTTCTCAGGTAATATTTTTCAAATTTCACCGCCTGTTTATATTGAATTTGAGCTAGGCTATTTCAAATTTCATTGAATTATATACCAATACCTTTCTTTCCTCATGGATCACTTCCACTTAGTTCTTATTCGTGTTTTTGTAATTTGTACTTTTTGTATTTTTTTTTTAAAATTAGCACATAACCATTTTATTTCAAATTCCTAAAATCCATTACCATTCCCTTAGTGTAAATATTCAATTCTTAAAATCCTTATAGATTTTTATCCAAGGTTTACATCCAAATTTGGCTTACATTTACAATAACGTACACAAAGGTTTTTTTAAAAAAATATTTAAACTCATTTCAATATAGTCAATATCTCCTTATTCTATTTCTAATTAACCATTTTTATTCCAAGATTAAATTTTGATTTTCATCAATACTGAAAAATTTAGGCCAAGGGTTTACAGAAACCTTGCTTAGACATTTATTCATCCATGATTCTATAGCCTACTTTGGTCAACTAGGCATAATTTGATAAAGCTTCTTCTCTTGACACATATAAGTATACCAAATCTGATTTAAAACAACCCAAAATTGAATCACACTCTTTGAGAGTGAGGATCATGTGTAAATATTGATGGAGAAACATTTGTATTTTGGTTCCTAGAACCTTAGCATAACCTGGATACAAGGGTTATATCTTGATTTTGAGGAGTCGAGTTATTAGAAGTAAATATGGTAATGTAAAGATAACATCTCCAATAATCCAATAATTGGCTGACATTAGGCATTTGGTCTTCAAGTTTCACTCGTTTGGTAATTTAGACTCAAATCCTATATGTAGGCAATCTCTCTCATTATATTTGCCTTTCTGTAATGTAGTCCTCATATCTTACTTAATATTTTCTAAGCCTTTCTGTAATGTAGTCCTCATATCTTCAATGGTAATCTTAATATTTTCTGACACATCACACTTCCTGTAAAAATCGGTGAAGAAATGGTAACATCACCATAATCATTAATGAATGTGATATGTCATGATATAATTCTTGTCCTATCAAGGGTTAACCCTAATAGATAAGATATCATGTAAAGTTTGGCTCAATCAGTCTAAAAGGAGTAGCTCTATGATATTCGGTGTATAGGATGATTTTAAGCTTGAGCAAAAGTCTAAATGAGCATCAATGAATATAAATCATGCTCGTCAACTAACTCTCCCTATCGATTAATATAAAAGGGAAAAACTCGGGTTTAGAGCTTTTGTTATTTTTATTATGTGTGTGAAAACTTGAAAAATAATATGCATGAACATTCAATCTAGTATACTCAAATAAATGCAACAAATAATAAATAAAATTAACAAATGGAAATAAATTAATACTTAGAAACAAATGAAAATAAAGGAAATAAGAGAAAACACAAACATATTGTCATAACTAATTATTAAATCCACGTTGAAAAAGAGAAATTTTAAAAGAATAATTTTTTTTTAAATTAAGGATTGAAACGGTGAGCAAGTAAAGAAACAAAAACTGAAGTAAATAACAAGAGTTTGAGTCTCTCTATAAAACCATTACAAGATAATGATACGAAGATATAAAAAGATAAAAGGATAAGTAGATAATGAAGATTAAAGATAAAGAAGAAAGAAAATATTAGTATAAATGAAAAGATAGGAATTTACATGTGAGTATACACTACGAAACATCGAGAGAAAATTTGTAATCATAATAAAAAGAAAAAAAACCCACTTTCTTTAAAGCAAAAAAAACAAACAACCAATTTTTCTCATTTTCCTTTCATGTTGGATTCCAACCAAACGACAACTACTACCACCTTATCAACAACCTCTTCCACCCAAAGCGCCAAACTAATCCTTTTTTATTTTATCTGTCTTTTCCCTTCTCTATCAGTTCTAATATCATGGCTCGAAAAACTTGATTAATCCTCTTTATAAAAACCTGATCTTCTCTAAGCAACCCATATCATGGCCCGAAACCATCTACACTCTTAGCCGATAACCAATAACCTAGCTAATCTCCTTCTCCAATCAAAACCCAAATAGAATAGCTCTAAGATCCAATTAAAACTCCATCTAAAACTACCTAAGGTCATCCTAAAAGAAACCCTAACACCTCAGGCACCTAACAACCTATTATTTTGATGTTTAAGTTGCAGCATATGAGGAACACGCGCCACTTGAATTCACCACTATCAAGTGTGTTAGTGCTTATAGTTATGCTCACCATTATGTATCAGTACAACACATGTCAAATTGATTTTGGCAATTCTAGTAAGTCATTCTCATATCCTAATAATTTTTTTTATTTGTTTGCTTTGTATATTTATAATATGGTCTTATGTGGATAATTGATTGATAATATTGTGTGTGGATAAGTGACTTTCTTATGTTAATGATATTGTGTGTCAATAATACGTATTTCATGTGTTAATGATTGAGTGTTTTTGGTGTGTTGATAATCATGTATGTGAATTTTTAATTGTTATATTTAAATAATTTTTTATGTGGTAATTTGGGATTTTCCTAAAATGGATGTATTTGGGGAATGAATTTTTTATTTTTAATTTTCAATTAATTTTTTCTAAAATATGAAAAAAATATGAGTTGTTTTGTATATTTATTTTAAAATTTTTTATGGTTTTTTATCAGAGGATCAACCTTTTGACAAATCCTCAAATAAGTCATGTCAACTGGATGCCAAAACTTTATTTTATTCTTTCCTAAAAAATATTACTAATTTCAAACCAGGAATAGTATGATCCTTAAACGATCTTATTCCTTGGAAGTTGAAAACTAAAATAATGGATATGTCCTTAAAATTTTTCTATATGTATACTTTAAATATGAATTTGATCTATATGTTGAAGATCCCCTTTTGATTCACTTTTCTGTCATATAATAAACCCCTATCCTACTAATATAGTCGCTTTTGAGGTGACAACCTTTGTTTTCTATTATATATATATATATATAAAATGTGGATTTTGTTTCATTTTCTTATTAATATTCTTTTTTTATTAATGGATACAAATATTTGTTTTATTGTCATGTGTTAAAATATTATCTTATAATGGTGAGTGAATTTGGGTTAGGTTATCATGATCCTATCAAAGCTTTGTGAGTTTGAGTGGAGGCTTTTGACATCGTATTTAGTAGAATGAGTCAAAACTTAAAAGTGAGGATTGACTCTTCTTATCAGACCTAAATCTTAAATCACTATTTTAAGATTATCATTAGTTTAGAAAAATTCAAGCAAAGTATAATAAATATCTTGGTCATAAAATACAAGCATAATGCAATTTATTTTAGGGGTGACGCTTAAGGGTAATGTTTAACTTCCCTTCAGAATAACTAGACATTTACCTAGAGTTCTAAAGACTAGTTATGATTTGTAGTTACCATAAAACTAAGTGACGACTTCTTACCCATTGTTATTACCTTTTTAATTTGTTAAGATGTCTCATGCTAAGCTTAACCTTAATGTCCTTAATGGAGTTATCATATTGTTGCACCTGACATGAATATAAAACCATAAAAAATTAAAGAAAAATACGAAATGTGGAATCACTACCTAATTCTTTTAAGAGACATAAAATCTAAAAATATACATTAGTTTTAGAGATCCAAATAAGGTATTGGTTATTATTTAAGGGAAGATGAAAATCACCTTCGCCATATCCATTCCAACAAAAGGTTATGTTAGCTGTGTGTTTCTTATAAATTTATTTTTATAAATGCCTTTAACTGTTCTAATTACCTTTTTTAGCTTACTCGTAAGTTGTTTATTGTTAATAGACTATCATCCAGCTAGTGTCGGACTCTAAATTAGCTGTCTCGCAACTTCATGATTTTTTTAGTTTTAAATTTATTTTTATTTATTGACTTTTTTATTATCATTATTATTATTTACAAAGAAAAACATTGAAAATAATATTGAATTTGTCCCATATCGATTAATACTCAGAAGAGAATCATGGATTTATTATTAACCTCTTTTTTTTTCCTCTTTAAAACACTGTAATAGGTCTATGTTGACCATAAAACTAGGAGACATGTGAAACCTAAGTGTAAAACATAAATTTAAGCTTAATCAAAACTTTAGGCTAACTTTGTAAAGACTTATCGACTCATTATTAAACTCGTTTTAAGGTTAAAGATGTTGTATCATGACACAACCAAAATATTGATCTCTTCTTTCAAGTGTAGGAGTATCAAAGTAATAAATAATCAGGCAAGACCGGGATCGAACCACATGGAGGTTAACTATATAAATTATAAATAATGATGATGGTAGTGGTGGTGGTTTAAAGAGAACTTTGAGATGCAAGATTAATATGAAGATTAAACAATGATAAAAATAATTGTCAAGGTTAGAGGATCCATTAATGGTATTTCAAATAAGAATAGTATAAACTCCTTTTATTACTCAACTGGAAACTACACCCAAAGGAGGTTTCAATTAGATTATAAATTATTAACATGATTACATTAGTTATCTTATTTGAATAATGTTAATACTTGTAAATGTTGTCAGGTATTCATGATTATAACTTATGTTAACAATAAATCAAGTTTCTTTCATAGCACAATGTGGAACTATTGATTTGTTGACTAATTGTTGAGTGGGTGGCCACATCTTGACTTGGTGACAATCTCGATCTTCTTGTCTGAACAAAACGTCATTGCTAACATTAGAATTTGAATAGACCGTCTTTATGAAAGTTCTAAAAAATTGTCTCAACTTTCCAACAAAAAAAATTAAGATTATTTGGACTTTTAGAACTCGAGATATGGGCTGAATAGTAAACAATGTCTAGGTTGCAGGACATATTTCAACTTCTTTATTGTTGTTATAATTTGAACTTGAAAATGACCTTTTTGACTTCCATGAAAGTTTTAGGCCTATGTCTTAGCTCCCATCCATATAGAGCAGACCCAAATCTAAATTCTACAACTCCAGTTATGATCCAATGACCGAATAGTGTTTCAGTTTGGATTGAACCAACATTTTTTTTCTAAGTTTGGCCATCTCCTTGTCTTTCAAATTTTAGAAGTTAAACTCATCAATTAATCTTTTTATTTATGTGATAGATCTGTATTTAAGATAAATATTTATCATAAATTAAAAGTATTTTATATTTATTAGATATATTATTATAAAACATGCTCTAGTTAATAAGTTATTAATACTTTAAACACAAAATAATGATATAAAAACTTGATAAAAATATATTTTTAAGTACTAGTTACACTACGCCTATATCAATCCCTAAAAACCAGGAGACACGTCGACCTAAATATCAAAACTCATACTTTATTAAAAAAGAAAACTCTAACTTGGAAAAAAAACCTCTTGAGGTTGTTTTAATGCTTTTTCAAAAATAAATATTCATACATATATATATTTGTAAAAAGGTGAAAGGTGTAAATAGTAACACACTGTGATTTCTAATGAGGGAGGAATTGTTATGGTAGCAGAAATAGTGGTGGGCCAATAACAGTGTTGTTTTCTCTCTCTACTTTGAGTTTATCTATCTTTGGTTTTTATCTTCTTTTTTTCCTACTCTTTTCCTCTTTGTTACCTCATATGGGCTGAATAGTAAACAATGTCTAGGCTGCAAGACATATTTCAACTTCTTTATTGTTGTTATTATTAAAAAAGAAAACTCTAACTTGGAAAAAAAACCTCTTGAGGTTGTTTTAATGCTTTTTCAAAAATAAATATTCATACATATATATATTTGCAAAAAGGTGAAAGGTGTAAATAATAACACACTGTGATTTCTAATGAGAGAGGAATTGTTATGATAGCAGAAATAGTGGTGGGCCAATAACAATGTTGTTTTCTCTCTTTACTTTGAGTTTATCTATCTTTGGTTTTTATCTTCTTTTTTTCCTACTCTTTTCCTCTTTGTTACCTCAAGTTCACAACACTTTAATTTCTAGCTAAAACAATTTTTTTTTCCTTCATTCTCTTTTTTCTTTATTCTCTTTTTCTTTTTTCTTTTTTTTACCTCTACTATCTTCTCACTCAATCTACCCTCACTTCTATCAACTCAAATTTTTTTTTTAGGGTTTTAAAGGGCTAAAACATTTATATTTTAGCTCAGAATATAATATTTATACAAGAAAAATGAATGATGTATTATTTGTTATTTTTAAAAAGTATAGAGGGAGTAAACTAAGGCCAAATTCTGGCCAAAATTCATGCAACTACTGCCTTTATGGGGATGAAAACATTGTTCACCCATGCATGCCTATAATAATATTGTTTTAGATTGCTTTCTTTTTTGTATTTTTTTTAATTAAATCATGAAACAACATATTTTGATCTATTTATATACAAAATATGTTATTTCATTTAAGTAAGAGTTTTCATGTTTTTAAATAGGTCCCTCAATTTCTTTCCCTTTTATTTTGGTTCTTGAATCATTAATTTTTATTTTTATTTTTTATCAATTCATTTTTTTTATCTTTATTTCTTTCAACTTTTCTCTTGATTACATTAAAAATGGACCTTCCATTTTGTTGTCTATTTCAATACATATACAAGGCATTTGTGTACCATTACTTGCACAAATGATGAATTAAAATAAAATATTTTGAGAAAATCCCACATTTAATGTTTGATTTGATTTGGATTATGAGAAATTTTAAGGGCGTGTTTGACATTGTGTTTCAAAAATATTTTTAAAAAATTTTAAATTTGTTTTATTTTAAATTAATATGTTTTTGATGTTTTCAAATCATTTTTATATGCTGATCTCAAAAATAATTTTTAAAAAATAAAAAAATATTATTAATATACTTTTCTAAGTAAAACAAATTAAAAAATAATCACAATTATACTATAAAACACGCTATAAGCATGCGATTAGATTGCTGTAAATTGAGACAAAAATATTTTAAATCCCATACCTCATTTATTTTTCTGTCATTTTTCTCTTTAATTAATTCTTTCACATTTTTCAATTTCTAATTTTTTGCTTTTCACTTTACTCATCATTGTTTTTTATATATCTTTTAAACTTGGACTCCATTTTATTTTTTCAAATTTCTCTCAACTTGTTTTCTCCCAGGAATCCAAAATAGGATATAAAAAAATATTAAAAATTTTATGAAAGGGGAATTTAAAAAAAAATAGAGAATATATATAGCTTTATTTAATTTTATTTATAATTATAAATTTATTAGACCCCACCATTACATTAACCACATCAGGGTGTCTGTGTTTTTTTTTTCCTTCAAAATTTTCACCCACTTTCCCTCTATTTTCCTATTAGCAACCACCATTATTTATTATATATTGTTTTTTTAAATTAACCTTATTTTTAATTTAAAATTAATTGGACTCCATCATTATATATAATTTTTTCATACTAACCAAACATTTTAAATGTTTCATTATTCAACCATTTTTTTACACCCCTGACATTCAATTTTCAATTTTTAAGCTTAAACCAAACACAACCTAACAACTAATAAATGGAGACCATATTTGAACAAATTAAATAAGATTACAAATTAAAACAACAAAACATTAATAATAATTTATTCAAATTTTAAAAAAATTCCTTCCTTGAATCAAGGTATTTCTGAAGTACTAGAGAGGAGAGTAGGAAAATATTTCTTTGGTCAATCTATCAAACCATACATGAAAAGGCACTGGAATCCCATGGGCAAATTCTTCTGCACAAGAAAAAACAAAATTAATTCCAGTATTTAGGACTACCCACCACGCCACACTTCCTTTACTTAAGTCAAGTATACTAATTAACAATTATATTAAAATTAATATATATTTAATTGATTTAGAAAAATAAAAATAAAAATTATATCAACTTTAATATGTGATATCAATTAAAACATATAATTTAAGTTGAGTACTGCCCGAGTCATGGAGTGTTTCTCCAAAAAAGACTAGAAAGAAAGAAAAAAGACAGTGGTTCGGTGTTAAACGGACCAACCAGCTACCTTTATCTCTCTCATTCTCTTTTTGATTGGACTGATGGATCTGTCGGCAAATCTCGGAGACAGACCAGTAAACGTTGTAATGATTATTTTTCTAAATATATTAAAATAATGTTATTTTATTTTTTTAAAATTTTATCATGAAATTTATATTAAAATAATATATTAAAAAAATCAATTTTTTTTGAAAAATCAAAACTGAAAAAACAAACATGAAATATTATCAATTGCAGTGTATAACGTTATGTCATAGGATTCCTTTACGGATCTGTATCAGTTTTGTCTTCTTGATCAAAGGTACAATGTATTTCCCATTTATAGGAAGAACACAAGAACATAAATGTTTTTCACGTCTTCTCTTCCTTGCTGACGTGACAAGATATTTACCATAAATAAACCTTCTGGTCCAATTCGGTGATTTCATTCTCTACTCTAGGGTACTAGTGTAACTTCACTAAAGAGCGTTTTCTAGGGGCGCACAACATTTAGAAGGCAGGGGCGTGCTTTGCTCGTAGCCACCCTTTTGTGGGCCAGGGTGGGGTGCCATGTAGGTTAATGAGCTAATAATTTTATTGTACTAATTAGTGTAGTTACTCTTTAAAAAATAATTATAAAATCTCTTCTCATGAATCCTTCTACCATTGATTTTGTTCATCTTTAACATGCCAGTTAAATATTAGGTTGTTTTTTAAATTATTTTTTATTTAAAAATATATTAAAATAATATATTTTTTATTTTTTAAAATTTATTTTTAATATTAGTATATCATAACAATGTAAAAATATAAAAAATATTAATTTAAAATGAATAAAAAATAAAAAAATAATAATTTTTTTAGAAGCGTTTTTAAAATATAAAAATACATAGATGCAAACTAATGTTGTTAATCCATCCTCCATCTGTTTCCATTAACTTTGAAATATATTAGAGTATGCTTTTTTATATTAGAAAAAAATCATAAAAAATAGGAAATAGGCAAAGAATTAAAAAAAACCTAAAAGTTCTCCCAATAATTCTTTCCTATTTTTCTTATAATTCTTAATTAATACACATGTAATTATAAAGCATGGAAAGAAAAAAATTGGTTTTGATTTTATGTCTTATTATTTGTATATTTGTTGTTTAAAATTATTTTTTTTACTTTATCTACTTGTTATTTTTTATATATATTTTTTTCAAATACAAAAGGTATATTTTAAAAAATATTCCAAAGTTAGTGATATAGGAGGCACTAACGGTATGGATGAAGCAACAGTATAAATGTTAGATTAATAAATTTAAAAAAAAAAGGGATCTCATTAAGATAAATCGATAATAGAGGGGCCGTTTGATTCAAAGTTGATATTATATGAAGAGAAGACAACGCCACAATTATTAAAAAAAACAAAAAGAAAAACATGTATGTGTCTCTCCATATTATTTGTATATTTGTTGTTTAAAATTATTTTTTACTTTATCTATTTGTTATTTTATATGTATTTTTTCAAATACAAAAAGTATGTTTTAAAAAATATTCCAAAGTTAATACCCAGATAACATTATTAAGACAAATCGATAATAGAGGGGCCGTTTGATTTAAAGTTGATTTTTTTTATGTGAAGTGAAGACAACACTACAATTATTAAAAAAGGAAAAAAAAAACATGTATGTGTCTCTGAATATTAGTATAGGTATTCTTTTAGCTAGGAATACAATAATTTAGTTAATATCAAATAGGTATAATTAAAATACTATTCTTAAATCTTTTGAATAAATAAATACATAAACTAATTAATCATGATCTTTCAAGTAAC
>NW_011499966.1:105961-137722 GCF_000495115.2 Populus euphratica
TGGATTCTACCATCTTCTCTACAAGAGCAGCCACCAGACACCTACCTTCATTGCTAAACCACAATGTCGTCCCTTCTTCATCCCAAGCAACTCCATAACGGCAACAATGAAACTCATATCCAAACAACTTATTGCTGCAGTCTCTTCTTCTTCTTTTTGTTTTTTTTATTCTTTTTTAATCAAATTAACCACCATTGTGGAGCCCAAAAAAGCACACCTCTACTATACCATCCATTCCCAACAACCCCTCAGCCTCGTAGTCACAAACCAACCAACTCTTTGGTCACGCATAACCCTAATTACCACAGCCATCTCGATAAACCTACTGGTTTCTTCACTCTAATTCTTCCAAAATCACATCCAAAAACAATAAGAACAATCCCAAAAATCAACCTCAATCACAGCCCCCCTAAACCCATAAATAATGGCCACCATCACATCCTAAAATCCTGATCTTTTCTACTTGTTTTGTACGTTCAGTTTTGGCGCGCATATACTATCACTCCACAACTCACTCTTGCAGCCATATGCCACCCTTTGGAAGTCCATTTTAGTCGATGTTAGTAGCTCCTAAAGGTCATTTTCAAACTCCATTACACTTGTTTGTTTTGAAAAATTAGTAACATGTAGTTGATTTTTATGTGTTATATAATATTTGAATTATTGGGATCTACATTATCATATGACAACCTTACCAGTATAAAGGCTTAAGAGAATTATTATTTTAAAATGAGATAAAGTTAAAATTAATACCCTACAAATGAAATTAGGAGGTCAAGTTGCACTAAAATTATCAAGGCAAAATTATTTGATCTTAGTGTGGAAATTTTATATATAGATGTGTATGTTTTATGATTATGAAATTTTTACTTTTATTTTTTTAAAATGATGTGATCATATATATATTTTTTATTCTTCTTGTGTGTTTATATATTGATAGTTGTTTGTACCAAAGATTCAACCCATGCGCGCGTCAAAGTCCTTAAAAAAATCGTCTGTTTTAGATTTTAAGACTTTGTTATTTTATACACACAAAAAGTAAAATAAAATAAAGGTTTTTGTTCCTGCTTATTGTTTTTTACTAAAACCCAAACCATGAGTGATAAGATCCTTGACAAGGTTTCTATCTTTTGGATGTTAAGACTTTGCTTTTTTTTTTTTAATAAAGAATCATGTAAATATTTTTTTTATATTTGTTTATAAATATCACTTGCTTTTTTATTTTAAATGTATGAATTTTAGGTCTTTTAATATATTTCTTCTTATCATTGTGAGTGGAAATTGATTAGGTCAATATGAACTCGTAAAAGCTTATTAAGTGTGAGTGACATCATTAAAGTTTTCCTGAATATAATTAAATGAAGTAGATAAAGCTTATTTTATTATTTGCCCTTATCTCGAGTCTAATGTTTGTACTTCAAAAGTGATAATTAGACTTTGTTACTAGGCCAAGTCCTAAATCACTATTTTAGATCCATATTAATAACATAAACACTTATCAATTTAGACAAACTTTTAACATTAATATATCATAAGTATATTTTATCATTATAAACAAACACGAATTAGGTTATCTTAGGTAAAATATTTTATGTTGACATTCATATTTGTTTTAGCATATCAGTTCTTTACCTAAAATATCTAAAGACTAGTTATGACTCATAATTGCAATAAAACTAGGTAACAATCTTTTTTTTTCTTTCTATTTTTACCCTACCAATTCTAATTAACTCATAAAGATGTCCCCTATAATAGAATAACAACTATACCAGGGACCTTATTAAAGGCTATGCTTCGTTTGTTTTTTTTTTTTAAATGTCTTTATGATATTATATGTTTTCAAGAAAATAATTATATTTTTTTAATGTGAGATAAAAAAATATTTCTGTTTAAATACTTCAACTTAAAGGGATAAGGGATAACATAGTATCTTTTCAATTTGGGAATATATATATATATATATATATATCCCATGAAAAAAGTTATATTTTTTCAATATTGGATTTGAAATCCATTAGTATATATATTCTGTATTTCCCAAAAAAAAGTTATGTTTTCTCAATGTGGGATTTAAAACTCATTAATATATATACTCTATCTTTCAAAAAAAAAAAGTTATGCTTTTTCAATATGGGATAAAAAAACTTTTTGATTTAAATAATTCAATTTAAAATAATAGCATGATATCTTTTCAATATAGGGTTTGAAGCCCTTTCGTATGTATACTCTATTTTTTCATGAAAAAAAAAATTATGTTTTTTCAATGTGAGATTTAAAACTCATTAGTATATATACTCTATGTTCCCCTGAAAAAGGTTATGTTTTTTTTAATGTGAGATAAAAAAATTTAAAATATTCTTTTAAACTTTATTATTTACAACATGTATTTAGTCTATATTTACATGATTTTCTAGATTTTCAGACTTGTTTTATACACAAAAATAAAAATTTAAAGGTTTTTGTTCTCACTCATTTTTTAATCTGAAAACCAACCCACGAGTGATAAGATCCTTGATAGGGTCTTTATCTTTTAGATGTTAAGACTTTGTTGTCTTTTTAAATACAAAAATGATGTAAATATTTTTTCTTTCTAATATTTATTTATACAAATGACTTGCTTGTTTTTTTAATGTGCAAATTTTAGGTCTTTTAATGTATTTCTTCTTATCATTGTGAGTGGAAATGGGTTAGGTCAATGTGAACTGGTAAAAGCTTATTGAGTGTGAGTAACATCCATAGAGTTCTAATGCTACTTTATTATTCACCCTCATCTCACGTCTAATACTACTTCAAAAGTGATAATTAGGCTTTGTTGCTAGACTAGGTCCCAAATCACTTTTTTTAGGTCCATATTAATAACATAAACACTTATCAATTTAAACAAACTCTTAACATTAATACATAATAAGTGTATTTTATCATTATAAACAAACATAAAGTAGGTTAATTTAGATAAGACATTTTATGGTGACTTTCATATTTGTTTTAGCAAACCAGTCCTTTACCTAAAATATCTAAAGACTAGTTATGACTTATAATTACTATAAAACTAGGTAACAACCTTTTTTTTCTTCTATTTTTACCCTTCCAATCCTAATTAACTCATCAAGATGTTCCTTATAATAGAATAACAACTATATCAAGGACCTTAGTAAGGGCTATGCTTTGTTTTTGTTTTTTTAAATGTCTTTATTATGCTATTTTTTTACATGCCTATCTACATTACATGTTTTGTTTGATTTATGATTACTTTTTATTATTTTATTATCATGCATATATGAATTAAAAATGAATTTATGCTCATACACTCGCTCCATAACATTTTCCTTTACAAACATGTTGTTTTAAGTTAGTATGAAGAGTTAATGATACTGCGATAGGTTTCACCCTAGACTAGTACTCATGAAACCTTATACTCTTGTTGTAAGTCTATGAGGTTATGATTAGTAGTTGATAGAATTTCCTAGTCTATGATCTTTACATCTCGTAGGCTTTAGGTTGACCTTTTAAGGTTTATTTATCTAAGCAATAAGGAACCCTTTAAGATCCCTCTAGGTTAGCTAAGCTACTCACACATAATAACTTGGAGTTTCCCTTAGAATGTCTCCATGTAGTATCATAAATGGATAATCCATTTATCTTCATCAATAGTCATATTTACGAAGGTTATTTGTTAAGTTTTTATAGGGGAATAAAAAGAGAAACAAACATAAATAATGTTTTATAAGCTCGATATTTATAGTCATGGAAAATGAAAAAAGAGTTATTCTTAAGCAAAAATAGCCTAGTTATTAAACCCGGCTCGGCAAGTCAACATGGGACCCGATCGACCTGGTGGTTGGACTGGTCCGGGTTTAATAAAATTATCGGCTGGGGCAATAACCCAACAAAACTCGGTCGGCTGTGTGGGTCAATCATGACCTAAGTGAACTCGAATGAGACTTGATGTGCTTTTTTTTTAAATATGGCTAAGTGAACTCGAATGAGACTTGATGTTGCTTTTTTTTTAAATATGAGATTTAAAACCTATTAGTATATATACTTTATGTTCCCAAGAAAAAAATTATATTTTTTTCAATGTGGGATAAAAACATTTTGGTTTAAATACTTCAACTTAAAGGGATAGCATAACATCTTTTTTATTTAGGATTTAAAGACACACACACACACACACACACACACACACACACTTTATATTCCCATGAAAAAAGTTATTTTTTTTCAATATGGAATTTGAAACCCATTAGTATATATACTTTATGTTTCCAAGAAAAAAGTTATATTTTTTCAATGTGGGATTTGAAACCCATTAGTATATATACATATGTTTCCAAGAAAAAAGTTATGTTTTTTCAGCATAGGATAAAAAACTTTTTGGTTTAAATAATTCAACTTAAAATGATAGTATAATATCTTTTCAATGTGAGGTTTGAAGCCCTTTCGTATATGTACTCTATGTTCCCATGAAAAAAAATTATGTTTTTTCAATGTGGGATAAAGACTTTTTGGTTTAAATACTTCAACTTAAAATGATAATATGATATCTTTTTAATATGAGACTTGAGGCCTTTTTGTATATATACTCTATGTTCTCACAAAAAAATTATGTTTTTTGAATGTGAGATTTGTAACCTATTAGTATATATACTCTATGTTTTTTTTTAAAAAAAGTTATGTATTTTCAATGTGAGATAAAAAAATTTAAAATATTCTTTTAAGCTTTATTATTTACAATATATATAGCCTATATTGACATGATTTTTTTTTTCATATAAAATATTAAAGCTTTAAATATTTTTTATTTTTTTTGGATTGACCTGAGTTGACCTATGAAACCTAGGACCCCGCCTCTTCGCTGGGTCCCCCGGGCCAGGTTTAATAACTATAAAAAATACTTTAAAGATGTGGAATTGATAAGAAGTTAGATAATTGGGCTCACTAGTTTACCTGAATAGAACTATTAGAATAAGCCATCTAGTAAAATGTCATCCAATAAAAAGAATGCTTTAGATGTACATCCCTCATATCACATCTTTATTGCTTATAGATATCTTGAAAATTTTTCACTAAATAATTTTGCAAAGTTCATAAAAATGATGATGCATGTATTCCTTTCAAGATCTTTAAAAAGACAAGTACATCTAGGTTAATTGAGGGCAAGTTAGCTTAGAGAAATCTATTATGAAAAAGATAGTTAAATGATGATTTGATAAACTCTATCAAAGCCATAAATGGCATCAAAAAATTATGAGTGATTTTTAGTTAAAAAAAAATTAAGCATAACCAGATTAGTAGGGAGCAATATTGCTCAAAATAATCCATGATGGTAAATGATTTAGTAAACTCCATTAGTAGTTGAGAGTAACACCACACTTAAAGAGTATAGTCAACTAAGAAACATCTTTATTGGTGAAAGACAATTTATCCTAAAACAATGTTATAATACATGATAAAAATCTTATCATGTGAGTGCCTTTTAATCAATGTCAAAAGGATGGACACAACCATATTAGTTAGGGTAATTTGAAATGGTCTTTGACAGTGAAGGACTTAATGAACTCCTTTTGAAAATAAAAGCAATAGAGCACCCTTTCTTTATCAAAATAGTCAATGAGTGAGCAATGGTACAAGAGTACCACACTTGGAGGCATTGTTCGACCATAGGGAAACATTACAGAAAAGAGACAGTTTGTCAATTTTCAATGAATGGTCAATTAAGTAGAATATTTGTTGTATAAGGATTAAGTTGTCTAATAAAGAAGTAGTCAAACTCACTAATCATATAAGCAAAACTCAAGTGGGTAAGGAGTCAAGAAAATTGACAAGAGTAATCTTAGAAATAGAAAACCTCACCAATCAAGTAAGAGGTAAATTGTGAAGAAGCATAGCTATATTCTAACCCAAGTAAAGATTCATGCATGTTTTTAAATCCAAAGCATTGAATAATATTTTTATAGAAATTTTAGAGGAAAGATTCTCAGTGAAGTCCAATAAGGCTCTAATGAATTGAAGTAAAGAAGTCCAATAAGGCTCTAATGAATTGAAGTTAAGAAGTCTAATAAGGCTATAATGAATTGAAGTTAACAAGGAATTTATATTTGAGTCATGATAACATGAAAAGTTTTAACTTTGTAATTAGGAAAAAGAAGAGCCTTATCATTAAGAATTCTTAGTCTTAACCATATAATAAGAAAATCCAAACCTATATTTAAAAAAAGAAAAATTCAACTTACCATTAGAAAAGGAAAGTTTGACCC
Organism: Populus euphratica; assembly: GCF_000495115.2. NCBI lineage: Eukaryota > Viridiplantae > Streptophyta > Magnoliopsida > Malpighiales > Salicaceae > Populus > Populus euphratica. Next base: position 112,219 of record NW_011499966.1, read on the forward strand.
TATCACTAGGAAGCTTTGATTTTAACCTTATCACAAGGAAGCTCTAGTTTTAACCCTATAGTAAAAAATATAACCATGTCATTTCGAATTTAACCTTATCATTAGAAATCTTTTATTTTAAACCATATAGTAAAAACTTTAACCATGTCATTTGGAATTTAACCTTATCATTAGAAATCTTTTATTTTAAACCATGTCATAAAAAATATCAATTTTTAACCCTACAATCAAGAAGATAGGTTTAACCCTATTATTAGAAAGCTCATGTTTTAACTTTGCAATCACGAAGAATGGATCAACCTTGTCATCAGGAAATTTCAGTTTGAAACCCTATAATTAGGAAAAAGGACATTTTAGAGTCAACCTTGTCATCAAGATTCTCTAGTTTTATCCCTACTATAAGGAAGATAAGTAGAATCATTCCATTAGAAAGGACCAACTTTAAGATTGTTATAAGGAAAAAGACTTCAACTCTATTTTTAGGAATCTCTAGTTTTTATAGTAAAGCTCTATAATCAAGAAATCTAGAAAGAAGTTCAAATCTAGCTATTGGGAAGTTTAAAACAAAACCGTGCAATTAAGACATCTTTAGCCAAATCTTATAGTCGAATAATCATTGCTATACCATGAGTAGGTCACCTCTCTAAATGACCAGATATCCAAAATATTTTTTCCAACCAAGTAGGTCACTTGTTACAATAAAACCATCCTAATTGTTTTTAGATTTTTCATAACTAAATAACACGTATGTTATAATGAGACTATCTTAAAGGATTTTAAAGTTTTGTAGGGCTAACCACTTCCTGGTTTGGTAAAATTCAAAAATCATTAGTGGAGTAAAAAAAAACCTTAATTAAGGTGTCATCAAGCCAAATAAACCATTCATGAACCTTGATGTAGGTCACTTATCTAAATGGCTAGATTTTTGAATATGTTTTGAAAAATTTTATTTTTTCTAAAACCTTTTTTGGTTGGACAACTAAAGCAATTCGACCTATTTTTTACAAGCTTTACCTATTTTTGAAAAATTCTATATTTTTAAAAGGCCTTTTAACTTATTTTAAAGCATCCTCATCTTATTTTTTATAAGCTCATTACACAAAGTCTTTCATAGGTGTTGCAAAGAGATGACAGCTATCATAACCTAATGGATCCATTAAAATACACACACACATAAATGGATGGTCAAACTCAACTGGATGTCTTAACTTCAGAAAAACCATTTGTTTTAGACAAAACTCATTTTCAAAATGATTTTTATGGTAACCACAATTCCGAGAAGTGATCTTGGTTTTTCAAACACTTTTTTCAATAAAAACATATTATCCAAAAACAATTCTATGATTTTATTGAACTAAATAGAATATAAATTTTATTCTTTGACTGGTTTAACTCTATTATGCATTAGCACATCATTTTACATATCCATTTGCATCCATTAAACATGCATATCCAATCACCACTAGATTCAAAACACAGTATGGAATCTCATTAGTAGACCTCTAGTTGAGTTTGACCATCCATACCTGAGAAATGATTAATACTTAAAAGTGCATTTTTATCAAGGTTTTATATTAGTATTTGGGACTTCAAGTATCAATAACTCCTTAACTAAAGCATGTTTTATAACAACAAGTTTGATACTATAAGATACCTTTAATTTATAGTAAATATTCATCTTAAATACAGGCCTATCACATAATTCAAAGGATTGATTGATGAGTTCAACTACTAAAATTGAGAAGATGAAGAGAGGGTGAAGCTTAGAAAAGTGATGCTAGTTCGATCCAAAACAAGAATAATATTCAGTCATCGGGTCATATCTGACACTGTAGATCTTGGATTTCAATTTGATTTATATAGCTAGAAAGCTAAGACATAGGCCTAAAATATTCATGTTGAATGCAAGACCCAATTCTGATATTTGGAAATCCAAATCTTAGCAATAACAGAGAAGTTTGAATATGTCCTGCAGTTCAGACACTGTTTAATGTTCATCCATATTCATGAGGTAGTCAAGTTTTGGGGATCGTCCCCAAAAATTTAGCAAAAAGGTAGTCAAGTTTTGGGGGTCGTCCTCAAAAATTTAGCAAAAAGGGATATAATTGCAAAAACAATTGGAGAGGAACTACAGGTTTGCACAATGTATGATCAAATAAATACAATGTTTAAACATATTGATGCTTTCATTGCCTTACTAGGTGGTTTGGTCATATTGGAAGAGATTTTATATTTTCTTTTGGACCTTATTGCATATTCACTATAAACCTAAATGTTTGCTTAATGCTAATGGTTTTTATAATAAATTGTTGTCTTTTCTTGATTATGTTGTAGAATATAATTTTTTAATATTTTTGGCATGAAAAATCATAATCTCTACTGCTACTGCTGAACAATTAATTGACCAACTACAATCTTTCATCCCTATAATTGATCTTTCCACGAGTTGCATAAATTGGTCAACTAAGGAATTGAGCTTTCATTTGTCAAACCTTGTGCCTTTGTATTTTATTAATAGCATATTATTTTGTTTTTTTATATATATCTTTTTGAGCGTGTTTCAAGATTGTCATTGTTTGTTATTTCAGGTGAGATCTTCTATACTCTATCTTCCTATTTTAGTACATTGAGGATAATGTTTTGTTTTGGCTGGAGGACATTGAGGATAATGTTTTGTTTTGGCTAGGGGGAAGGGGTAGTAGTTGATATTTATATAAAAAAAATTTACTAACTGTGTTTTCTATTTGCAAAACCATTATCACTAAGATGGCAGAGTCAATGAGTTCTTTTGTTAAAGTAACTCTTGAGATGCATCCTATTAAACAGTCTTAACAAGGTCTATTATAATACTTCTTGAAATATTTAAGTTTACAAACTCTAACATTAATATTAATTGCTTCTGCTCATATACTCATTTAACAAGTATTTTTAAACCTTCATTTTCACACACATACTTTAATATATGATTGTGAGTTGCATATTAAATTATTACATTATTTATGTTCTTTTGTTAAAGGTAACAACTAAGGCTTTTGTTAAAGGTTACAACTAAGGGAAATAAATAGTATATAATAAGGGATTGTATATAATTAAAAAAAAAATGCTGATAATAAAAATGTAGATAAGTTTGGTTTCGTAGCCTTCCTAACCTAAGCAATTAAGCCCGAAGGGGTGTTTTAACACCTAATACCCTAAAGTCAACTGACTTGGGAGCTATTGGCCCAACGCTTGTTACATGGGTTGAGAAGAAAAGCTTAAGGGAATTAAACATTGTACTATATATCAGTATCTGTAATTTTAGTTACTAAGCTCGTAGGGGTGTCTCAACACCTAATGCCTAAAGACCAACTGGTATGGGAGTCATTAGTCGAAAACTCGTTACATGGGTTAAAGATGCATTGTGTCTTAAGTTACACGTATATATATTTTTTTTAAAAAGAAAAAAAATCTCAATCTAAGGAAGTTAATCTGAAGCATTAGAATAAAAATTTTGTTTTCTTCCAAGTAAAATCCCATAACTATGTGTTGATATATTGAGTATAAAAGAAAGGTTTATTAATATCTTGTTTAAAAGGTGTTGAGCAGATATATAAATTTAATGAGATTTTGTTTATCCGGATAGATTAATAGAAGTTGAATGATGAATACCTTACTTTGTGGAATTTGCAAATTGTTCTTCTATTTTAATTTTAATGCTTTAATTACTAGAAATTAGTAATAAGCTAGTAGTACTTAAAAGTGTATTTTTATTAAGGTTTTATATCATCATTTTGCACTTGAAGTATCAATAACTTCTTAACTAAAGTATGTTTTATAATAAAATATCTAATAATATAAGATACCTTTAATTTGTGGTAAATATTTATTTTAAATGCAAGCCTATCACATAAATGAAAGGATTGATTGATGAATTTAAAAACTGAAATTGAAAGGACAAAGAGATGGTAAAACATAGAAAAGAGATGTTAGTATAGTATAAACCAAAACACTGTTCGGTAATTGGATCATATCTTTGGTTTAGGCAAGGAGATGCATCATAATTTATTTATTATTTTTCAATTTCTTCCTTAAACATTTTTTGTATCGGTTTATCGAGTTTTCTTTAAACGGAACAAGTTGATTAGGTCATATCAAGAAAATATATATACAATTTAGTTTGAAATCCAAGATATGTAAGCAATTAAGTTAAAAGATTTTTTTCTCTCTTAATTTTATTATTATTTTTTTAATTTTTATGTTAGATTTTTTTTATCAGTCGATCAAATTATCTTTAGACAAGTCAAGTTGAATGAGTCATGTTTAGGTAACTCTTATATTATTTAGTTTTAATATCAAGCTATATTATTTAGATTTAATTTCAAGTTATATAAAAAGTCATATTGTAAAATTTTAATATTGATTTACTGAACAAGATTTAATAATAATATAAAATATTTTTTTATGATCTAAATATTGTTAATTACATTAAAACAAAATAACCCAGCTCATATTACAGGACGTGCCTGTAAACTAGCTAGCGTGGAACTAATTAAAAAAAATGAACCAAGCAGCTTGTAGCTCAGTGGCGTAAGGCGCTGCTCGCCTTCTTTCGAACTTCGGTTCGAGTCCCAGTGGCAGTGGGGCTGGCGAGTGATTTCCTTACTATGTCTGCTGGCTCCTCTCTGTGTGGTACGCCTGTCACCCCCGCGGTGCCTTACCTGTTCACTGGGCTTGCAGGATGTTCAATGGACCGTGGGATTAGCCCGGACACCCACGTTAATAAAAAAAAAATTAAGCAAAAATGAAGGGAAGGGAATTAATTAATTGGAGGTCAACCTTTTATGTATGTGCTCTAAAAAAAAAATTAAGCAAAAATGAAGGGAGAGATCAACCTTTTATGTATGTGCTTTAATGAATAAAGGGTGGCCGATACTTGTGACAAACTTTATATGCATTTGAGATTAGATTTAAAAATGCTTATAAAATAGTTCATGGAAATGGATACATAATTGATTTGAAAAAAAAACTATTTTTATTTTAACAAACACAAACTCTTTATAAAAAAACTATTTTAAATTAAATTTCTCATTCACTTTATTCTTATGGTCTTATCTATATTCTATAAAACAATCATTAAATTATTTTCTTACCATACTATCAGAAGAAATTCTCATCGTTAAAAAAAAAAAATCTCATATGCTAACTCGTGGTAATGTGTTAACAAATGTAAAGGTTTTTTTTTTAAATATTTTTGCTAATTATATCGTCCTATAAATATGCTTGCCCTAACAACACTTTTTTTTTTCTTTATACGAAATAGATTGGAACTCAAGGGTTTTTGTTTTTTTTTTTGGGGAAAGGGGTAATATTAATATGATATCCTTATTAAATGGATTTTAATTGTACAACAGAAAAGGAAATTTCAACTAATCAAACGGCTTGGATTGTCTTATGACCAAACTTGGAGAAATATGCTTTACAGGCATATATAAGGGCAAAGACAATATCCTTCTAAATTTGGAAAAAGGCCGAAAAATAAGCCAAGGTTGCTTGTTTTATCTGAATTCTCCATGGCAACAGATTTCTCTGCTTCGTCATCTCAAGATAAGTGTGTGAGAGAGAGCCAAAAGAAGGAGAGGGACCCCAAGGATTTGTGGCATCAAACCTAAGGCGACAGTTTTGGATCTGGGAGAGAGGCCCATTCAGATGGCCATTCATTGCATTTTCCGCTAAAAGCAATGCCAAGTACTCTCATGCCCCTATCGTTTAGTTTCAAGGGAACCTATAATTCTTGATTGAACCTTACTCATACTTGTCTCATCCGGAGAAATCAGCTGCGTACCTAAACAAGAATGGCAAGATGCATGAGATATGAGATAATGGGCTCCATTTTCCTTCCCTACACTTACCTTCCTTTGTTGCCAAGTTTTGAAGAGAAGAGCTTGTCTTTTAGCACATATATAGATATGTGACCCATGCGATGTTATGTATCAAAAAATTTATATTTCTAACATAAAAAATAATAATCAAACCTTACTAATATGTTTCATAGTAGCACGAAAAACATTAGTCAATATCTCAAAAACTTCAAAAAAAAAAAACTATAATGAACTTAATGTGATTATATCAAAAAACATAAGAATAAAACAATACTAGCACAATTTCACAAAAACCTCTTTAAAAGCGTCATTATATTTGGCTAACTCAATTAACCTTCAAGCTTTCTAATACAATTTCTTACTTAATGGAGTTTCAAATAAAATTTTATGAGGATTAATTTAAAGTAATTTGATCAACTTGATAAATTAAAAACCAACATGGAAAACCAACAAAAAACTATACCTTCAGATTTAAAAATAACATGTTTTGATAAATGCTGAGATGCTTGGAAAATTAAATCAATCTAAGTTAAATTACTAGATACATTATTAGAGTTACAAACCTACTAAGTTTAATAAATTTTATTTTTAAAAATTATTCATGTTATAAAAAAAATAGACAATCCAAGTGATTAAAATAATATAACTCCTTTTACAATATTAGCATGTGTTATTTTTTGCACATCATATAATAATAAAATATTAAAAAAAACGTGTCAATGATTTCAACGTAATTATAAGGACAAATCAACACTTTTTGTAATCTATTTTTGAAAGCATGCGTAGGAAAAAATTTCAAATCAAATTTAAGGAAAAATAAAAACAAAGAAGGCAGCATAGAAGAGAAATTGCTTATATATAAAAAAAATGTCATGATCCTATAAAATAACAAAAGAAAAAGGTGTATAGTGTGAAATAAAATAACATGATAAACACATTTAAAATCATAACAATAATGATTCTAAATAAAAAAAAAATAAGAATAAAAGTTTTTACAAACAACGAATAGTTGTTAGGGCTTACAAACAAAGAATAGTTGTTAGGGCCTAGCTAACGAAGAAAGAAATCAAAATATGTTGGCCTATAAAAATGTTAGCAACCTATTTCTTTTTATAAAAAAAAGTCATTCTGCCATATGTAAAGGCAAAGAACATGTCATCTTCTAGGACAATTATTGTATATCTTTTAGCAGTAAAAGGGATGCTAGACATTCATAAAGTTAATATTTTTCACGACGAAAAGTTGGGCTTCGACGCAATTGAGAAAAAATAAAATCAACCATTTTAATATCTGATAATGCCTAAAAAAACCCACAAGATCTCAATAAACGTGTCAATAATCTCATATTAGCCTTGAATCTGTCCAAAAACTAAAAAAATCAGCTTGTTTAAAAAAATATTTTCATGGTCAACCTTCCTTATCAAGACAAATGTTCAATTTAAAATTTTATCTTATAAGTTTTAATTGTTTTAAATAAATAAAATTTATTTTATTTTATAAAATAAACTATTTATTTAATGTCTGGACTTATCATTAACATTACAAGGATCACATGTTAAGCGAATCAAAAAAATCACCAAACTCAATTTCAAATCAACTTGATATCAAGTGATTAAAAAAGATAAAGAAAAAAATAAAATATAAATCAAAAAAATAAATATTAAATTTAATATAAAACAAATTCACATCTCACTTCATATTTTTTAACATGGAAGATGTGAAATTCAAGTAGAGGAGATTAAATAGAAAGACAAGAAAAAATAAAAGAAAAATGGGCCGACAAAGCCAAAATGCAACATGTCTTCTACCACATGTCGATTCATATCAAAGCTTTTGCCCAATGATTCCAACACCGTCAAAAGTGACCATTTGCAAAGGTTAATACAAGCGCTATCAAAGTGCAGCAGGTTTCCTTGCATGCTAATAGGTGTATTGTACACACCAAATAATTTTCTTTTATCTTTTCAATTTTGTTCTTGATCTTGTAAAAATAGAGTTGAAACATTTTTTTAATTTTAAATTTGGCTTCTAAAATCTTAATTGTCTTAGATCAATAAAATTAAATTTTATTTTATCAAATCAAGCATTAATTGCACTATACAAGTTTTCCTCGACATCAACACACCAAATAATTTTCTCCTAATTTTTTAATTTTGTCCTTGATCTTGTAAAAATAGAGTTGAAACATTGTTTTAATTTTAAATTTGGCTTTTAAAATCTTAATTGTCTTAGATCAATAAAATTAAATTTTATTTTATCAAATCAAGCATTAATTGCACTATACAAGTTTTCCTCGACATCATGAAATCTCTATATATAGGAATAAAACAAAGCATTAAGTTAAGTTATAAATAAATTAAATATGAAATAATCAAATTAATTAAAAAAATTAAGTGATCAAAGACAAAAGGACCAAAAAGATAGGATCCATCATTTTTCCTTCCCTGTTCAATTCAATTCCTAATACTAGGACAAAAAGGCCTGAACATTTGTTTATGTTTATAATCTGGTTCCAATACTTCAATTATTTTAAATCAATAAAATGGACTTTTATTTGGCCAAATCAAGCATAAACTAAGCAACAAATTTGTTTTCCTCAACAACATCAAAGGATCCCTATACCTAATTAGGGAAAACAAATCATCAAGTCTAATTCTAAATCAACACAATATTAAAGGATCAAATTTAAAAAATAAAAATTTGAGTTATCAAAGTAAATTATGAAAAGAAAAAAAATGAGAAAACATTATGGAATGTTATTACAATCTATAATAATCTCTCTCTTGCACTACAATAAAATTAGTAGCAGTCTTAGTTTTATTTTTTAAATATATAGGAAAAAAATAATCCTAAAACAAAAACATATTAACTATCTTATCCCATCAATATTTGTAAAATTTCACAAGCTATATTTCTATTTGCAAGAAAAAATGTGATGATGTACTCAAAACTTGAAGAATAATTTTTTTTTTCAAATATCAAGATAATAATATATTCAATTTATTAGAGTTAATCTAACTTAATTTTTTAAATTTATAACTTGACACAGTTCACGGACTTGGTTGGCGTAATAACATCGTTTTTCTAAAATAATTGCTAATTAATTATACAATAGTAAAAATATATGCTATTTGAGAAGCAATTGATAATTAAAAAAAAATGTTGGGTTGTTAAAAAAAGAAAGATGGACCATAAAAACAAAAAAAAGTTTACTCATAATATATAAAAAAGAAAACTATAATCTTATTACAAAACAAAACAAGAATATAATGGTTTTTAATAAAATAGTATCTAAAATATATAAAATATATTCTTAATTAATTTTATATTTTATAGTATTTGAAATTAATTAAATTTAAAAAATAAATTAAATTAAAACAAATAAAAAAAATCAAGCAAGTAAATACCCCAACATGCTTGACACTCTAAAAAAAAAATGGCTCATGCCTAGTTTTTCTAAAAAAAATTCTCAAGTTTAATCTTTTTTCTTCTCATTTTGTAACATGAGGGAGGAATCACCTACCGTGATAGGTAACATTTCACTTATAATTATGTTCTTCTAAGTTTTTAAACTTTTAAAAGTCAACCGTTAATTTAAGTTTATCTAAAATCTTTTCAAAAACATCATATGGATCTTCACAAATCATTTACTAAGCCCATAACACTCTAATATTACTAAAAAATAAAAATCAACTGAATATCAACATATAAATAGAACTTAACTTAATTTTTCAAGAATTTATTGGGAAATAAAACTACTATATTTTTGTTAAATAGAATTTATTGATACTAATATCAGTAATTTTTATTGTTTGATTGTGATAAACCGATAATTTTTTTTATTCATTTTTTAAGTGATTTTCTTTCTTTTCTATTAAATTTAAGGATTGAAATGTTAAAAAAATCAAGTTTGAATTACAATTAAAATTACAAAAACTAAATAAACTGTAAAGGAAAAAAATAGGTAGACTAAAAATATTTTTTTCTAGTAAATTTAAGATTGATCATAAAATATTTTCTTGTTTTAGACTTTGATTCTCTTTTGTTGAATTACTACAGTGATTTACTTAGCCGATGAAGTATATTTTGCAATTGTTGCCTTTATAAACCGAGGGCTAACAGTATGTGATTTTGTTTGGAAAAGGGAGGAAAGGGTATTTAACCAATTGCCTAGATTAATTTTATAAATTTAATAACATTAAGAATTAAGAATATAGTTGTAATTATTTTTTAAAGTATTTTTTACTTGAAAATACATTAAAATAATATGTTTTTATTTTTAAAAAATTATTTTTGATATCAGCCTATCAAAATATCTAAAATAACCAAAAAATATTAATTTGAATTAAAAAATAAAAAAATTAATTTTTTTAAAATATTTTTAAAACTAAAAAATAATCAGGATATAAGTTCAATATTAAAAATATTAATTTGATGAAGAAAACTATGTATCTTTTAACCCTCAGTTATTTTCACATAAGTTATGTTATGATGAAATAAAACAAACATTTATAGGTTAAAGGAAAAACCAGTTTTCTAAATAGCAAAAAGATTTTGTTTTTGTTTTTCATCAAAATATCTAAAATAACCAAAAAAATATTAATTTGAATTTAAAAATATTTTTTTTTTTAATATTTTTAAAACTAAAAAATAATCAGGCCATAAGTCCAATATTAAACATATTAATTTGATGAAGAAAACTATGTATCTTTTAACCCTCAATTATTTTCACATAAGTTATGTTATGATGAAATAAAACAAACATTTATAGGTTAAAGGGAAAACCAGTTTTCTAAATAGCAAAAAGATTTCGTTTTTGTTTTTCAATGGTCAAAATAAAAAAACATTTATATTAAAAATACTTTTTTAGAGTAAAAACCATATTTTTCAATGGTCAAAATTAGTTTTGAACTGTAAAAATAGTTTTCTAACACTAATTTTAACTTTATCAAAATGTGTGTGTATATATATTAGAGAATTGAAAAAAAGAGTTATGAAATATATTTGTTCATTCCAAATGCATAATAAATCTCAACCATTCATTAAAACCCAATCAAAACCTGAACAAATTACAACCATAGGTTTAATTTAAAATCATTTACATATGGATCTTTAGATCAAATCAGCATGATCTAAATTATCCAATCAAGCAAACTCACGAATTCACTATATAGCAAGCCACATTATTCTTTCATCTTTTATCTTCTTGTAATTTTCAATGCTTTCAATTTGGGTATTTGATGCTTGTTTTTTTTTATATAACCCACTTGATGAATGTTAACTCACACATCCATTCTCTTTTATATCCTTCAATTAATTAATTTACTTCATTTTTTCTCTTCACTGTTGATTATTTACATATGGACCTTTAGATCAAATCAGCATGATCTAAACTATCCAATCAAGCAAATTCACGGATTCACCATGTAGCAAGCCACGTTATCCTTTCATCTTTTATCTTCTTGTAATTTTCAATGCTTTCAATTTGGGTATTTGATGCTTGCTTTTTCTTATATAACCTACTTGATGAATGTTAACTCACACATCCATTCTCTTTTATATCCTTCAATTAATTAATTTACTCCATTTTTTCTCTTCACTGTTGATAAACACAACCTAAATCTACCTCTCAAAAACTCTTTTATAAAATGGGCCTAATAGAAAAAGATATCGAGAGAGGAATAGAAAATATAATTACTTTATTATTCGATTTAACATCCAAAACTACACTTGTGCTCCATTTAATCCATTATCTTCAATTTATTAAAATTTATATCAATATTAAAAGTAAAAATGGCTAAAATCTCGTTTAAGATCCATGTTATATATATATATATATATTCCTACAAAAAGCACCACCCAACTTGTATGAATCAGAGCCAAGATTTGAGAAAGCATATTCCCCTCAAATGCAATGCTCCAAATTGAGCTCATGCTAGCAAAACCTTTATAGATCTGAGCCAAAACCCCATCCTGTTGTTAAAAAAACAATACAAAAAATTCATTTTCAATTTGTATAGAAACTAAAAATAATTATTGAAAAAAAATAACTATTCTAATAAAACAGGAAGTCATATATGTTACAAGCTATGTTTTTCTTTTATTTTCTTCTCAACATACTTTGTACAATGCCCATATATATATACTTGTTGATTCTACATAAGAGGAAAGACAAATCTCCTCGTAGAATAGAAAAATACAAAATTGAATGCCCAGAGAGAAACTAAGGATTCCTATATTGTTTACTTATTCTCTTCAAACACCCCCCAACCTTTCAAGCTAGGTATGAAACTTATTACCACAAATAACTTTTACAAGTATATCTGTACATTGATCTTTAAACTTTACATATGGAAACTAAATTATTTAACTTTTACAAGTATATCTGTACATTGATATTTAAACTTTACACATTGAAACTAATTTTTTTTTTGAAGTTTTGTTTAATAAAAATTATGTCTGTTTAAACATGTTTTATTCGATTATGCTCAACAAGATTGTGAATTATTACAATAACACCCTTTAATCATAGAACAACTTTATTATACTGTTAAGAGGCAATCCAGTCTTTGTAAACGATCTTCTCACCCAAAAGAGTTCATATAATCCTTGGCCATTCTATGAAACTCAGCCTCTCCACTTGATAATGTCATAATTCTTACTCCTCCATGTTACAAGGTTTTCACTAACAAAAATAAAATATCTTGAAGTAAATTTCTTGAATGAGATATTATTAGCTCAATCTGTATTTGTATAACCTATAAATCTTAAGTGGTTATTTCTTGAAAACATAATTTCCTTTACTTGAAAAAATTTCAACTACCAGAGTATTTGAGTCACTACGCATGAATTAACTTGTCACGTTACCACATATATAATATCTGATCGGGTATGCGAGAGGTAGATAATTTTTTTTATCATACTCTAGTAACTATATTTATTTGTTAATTAGTACTTGATTTAGATACTCTCCAAGGTCATGATTTTGGATAATTGATGTCTTTATAAGCTTGCATTCCAATAATCCCACCTCTAACAATAAATACAATATGTAATTTTATTTAGAAAAAAATATACCATGGTTTGATTGTGCAACCATAATTTCTCAAAAATACTTAGTTCTCACATAATCTTTATCTTTAGATTTAACAACTAACTATTTATAAAGTTTCGATATCTTCCCAGGATCATTTCCCAGTGATAATCATATTATATATATTATTAAGGCAATTATCTTGCTTTATTAATGCTTTATAAATAATATATGATTTGGATTACTCTATTGAAATTCATATTTCTTCGTAGCTTGGCTAAATCATCTAAATTAGGGCTTTGATAACTATTTTAAACAATATAATTTTTTCATGTATCTCATTAGAACCTCCATTTAGATGTCCTCTTCAAGGTCATCATGGAAAAATACTTTCTTTACATCAAATTGGTAAATAGTCAATCTAAGTTTATTGCAGGGACAAGAGGAATCTCAACATGCATAGGTTTGCAACTAGTGAGAATGTCTCCTTCTCAATATGTCTTAGTATACTTTTTAGCTATTAATCTAATCTTATACCTCTGACTTGAACTATTTATTTTATATTTTATGTTATTTAAATGAATCCTACTATCTTTTTCTCCTCTAAAAAAGGTAATATTGTCCAAGTTTTATTTTTTCAAAGAGCATCCATAAGATTTTTTTTTTTTTGGAGGTGGGGAGGAGGGTGTTAAAAAGTAATAGAGCTTACCTCTGGGTATCTCAAGAGAATTAAAGTATATATGTTTTCACTTATTTTCAATCCAGGAAAGACATTTCTAAAATATCGGTTTTTAAAACCCATGTTAGACTATTCTTGATGACAATCAATCTATTTAAGATTTGAGAACCATATGAAAGCAATCCTACAATACAAAGGACCTATTGCAAAAGTGTTGCTTCATATATATATAAAAAAAAGAAGGTATATGAAATAGCATGCGCTAAAGGTATATGATGGTTTGTACTGTTTGACATGGGAGATAGTGTAGCAAAAGAGTCAAGATTTCTAGGTGAAAATAGATTGAATGCTACCTGATAAAATACATAGAAAGTATATCCAGTCATGGCCTCTTAGACATCATAAGGGCAAAACCATTTTCTTCATGTGTTATTAAAAAATATCATCAACACTTATGACTTCAAACAAAACCTTTCCAACTTGTTTGTTCAGTGGAAAGCTAGATTAAGCTGTCACAATCCTTTAATAGCCATCGATCCTATTGCATTTAAGCTGTCACAATCCTTTAATAGCCATCAATCCTATTGCATTTTCTTTTCAGATACTCTATAAAAGTAGTTGTTCAATATCATAACAACTGACTTGTTGAAGTTTTAATAGCAAAACTCATGCGTGGAAAAAAAGAAGAGAGCTAATTAATAGCAAGCATGACAATGGGCAGTATAAAAAGAAGTAGGAAGGCTAGATACTCATTTTTTTAGAAATACATCTACTTCAATAATATATGAGTAATCAGAGTAGCATGAAAAACAAACTGTTTACAGTAGACCTCCCTATGTAAAAGAACCCAAATGGAATTAAAAAAAAACCATAATAAATAAAAAAAAATAAGAAAATATTTTAGAATTGAAAATGGGTCCAAACAAAAATAATGTTGTTGCAAGTACATTTAGCTAATGGCACAACAAAACGTCATCGGGGGAGCAAACCTCTGCTACACGTAATAACTTTGACAAAATTAAATTAAAAGCTTGAAAAAATATATTAAAGTAAATATTCAACTTTCAAATAATTAACATCCACACCAGCACAAAACCACGTCCTAGCAACCAAAAAATTATTTACAGTTGTATTTAGAGATCCTGGCCTGCTAAAAAATAAACTTTTTTTTTTTGGTATTTGAATTTAATTTTTTTTTAAGCAAGCATGGCAATGGGCAGTATAAAAAGTAGGAAGGCTAGATACTCATTTTTTTAGAAATACATCCACTTCAATAATGTATGAGTAATCAGAATAGCATGAAAAACAAACTGTTGACAGTAGACCTCCCTATGTAAAAGAACCCAAATGGAATTAAAAAAAAAACCATAATAAATAAAAAAAATAAAAAAATATTTTAGAATTGAAAATGGGTCCAAACAAAAATAATGTTGTTGCAAGTACATTTAGCTAATGGCACAACAAAACGTCATCGGGGGAGCAAACCTCTGCTACACGTAATAACTTTGACAAAATTAAATTAAAAGCTTGAAAAAATATATTAAAGTAAATATTCAACTTTCAAATAATTAACATCCACACCAGCACAAAACCACGTCCTAGCAATCAAAAAATTATTTATAGTTATACTTAGAGATCTTGGCTGCTAAAAAAAAAACTTGATTTTTGTTTTATATACATGTTATTCTCGCGATACCTTACCTGCTCGTATACCTTACAAAATATTTAATGAATCAAAAAATTAATTATAATATGCATAAACTATCCTAAATATCCTGGATTATATTTTAAAAAAAATTGCAATCAACATATTATTAAGAACACAAAAAAAAAAAAATCATAAAATAGCTCTCATAAGTCAAAATTAAACCATCACAATTTGTAATTCCTCTAACAAAAATTCAGAATATCTTGTTATTATTCCGAAAATATATAATTAAAAAAAAAACACCTCATTGGTAACTAATATAAAAAATACCTTTCTCCTCCTTAAGTGACCGTAATCTTTTCTACTGCAAACCATGATATCGCTTTTTTTTTTCCTTTTCATAGTCTCCTTTGATCTCTCTTTTCCTTGCTAGTTTAAGAAAATCTTGCTTGGTAAAATAAAATAACAAAACAAAAACAAACAAAAAAAAAGGAAAGACTAGAAACCTAAATGAACAATGTAATGAATAGTAAATTATGTTTGGATGAACAGTACTGAAACAGTAAAAAATTAATTCTGATATAATTTTTTTTTGTTAAAAGTTTTTGATCATGTAAGTGCTTTACCATTACCCGTTCTTTTTTGTTCGTGTAAACGATTTACTATCATCCATTCTTTTAATTGTCATTACCTATTATAATAAAATAAATCATATATGTTTTTAAAAAAATTCTATATTAATTAGTGTTTTATAAACTTGAATATTGTAATAAAACTGAAGGGAGTCCATTTTGTATAATAAACTCATAAGCTTATTGTTATGTATGCTTGGTTGTCCATTTTTAACCCAGCTCCTTGTTTTCTTTTGGCTTTTCTCTTTTGATTTCTTGCCCGTCATTCGAATTTTATATATATATATAGATTCCTTACTTGCTTTGATTTCTTCAATTATATTTTAACAATTAGCACAAAATTCAGCAATGCTATTTTTTTATCACTATATATTGCTCCCATTAGCTAAAGTTTTCTGGCAAGATAACGCTGCCATCAATTAGATAACAAGAATAGCACAGTTTTCCGTATGTTGGCAGATCTCTCTACATCTTGTTCATGCATGGAAGGATAGCATGGAGACTTCCGTGGCCATTCTTGGTGAGTAGCTAGGGTTGGTAGACTTGATGAAAAGCATGTGACCAATATGCAATTAGGGGACATATATAGTAATTTATTGGTACACATTACTTTCAGTGCAATTGGGCTAGGTGAGTGTCCTGTTTCTGATGGGTCTTCTTTCTTTCTATTAAGAAACTGGTTCGTGCCTAGTGCAATGCCCTAGCTACTCGTAAGCTTTGTGTTGATGACAGTGACTGGCTCACATGAAATCATGAGATCAATGAATGCACTGAACTATTCTGTGCAAAGCATGTGGACTTTCCTCAGCTTTTCTCTCAGGTTGGCTCAGAGGATGCAGCCTTATTTGACATCTTTTTCCACCCCCAAGTACTAAAACAATTGATAGATCACTGAAGCATTACATGTTTTCAAGAGGGTGCAGTATCCGAGTTTTTTTTCCATGGAAAAAACAATTATGCTAAAATAGTACGAAAATTTATTTATAAAAATAATATAGTTTGTTGGGAGGCGCAGGTTTTATATCTAATATATATATATATATAAATGAGGTGTAGCATCTTACAGATTCACACCAGGTAGGTAATTGCAAAAAAAGAAAAAAAAAAGAAAAAAAGAAGAAGAGTAAAATATATTTGTTTGGAATTTTAAGAAGCCTAGGGTATTGAAAATCTGCATAAAAAGTACCATGTAATTGGAGTTCTGAATTTAGTCTAAGCATTTGTTATTTATTTTTTTGTCTACAATAGAAATTTCTACATAGTATATCGGATATAAATTAATGTATTAACAAAAACCTAATGTACGTGAGAAAAGTACTGTGGACAAGCCGTGTTTTACTATAAATTAGAACAGTAAAAAAACATTTTGTGTTCCTTTAGAAAAAACTAATGGCCTGGCATTAGAGGTTATTCTCATCTTTTCAAATAATTCATTAAACATTATAAAATTAATCAGGAGTAGCATGATCTTTTTTTAAAAAATATAAATATAATTACTTAGTTTTTCTTAAAAGTAAGAAATTATTTAACTTGAACAGAGACTTTTATTTTTCACTGTATAATAAAATAACTCTATTACTTAAAAAGAGAGACTTTTTTGATATTTTATTTTTCACCGTATAATAAAATAACTCTATTACTTAAAAAAAATATTTATACTTTTATTTTATTTTTATGATTATCTTGTGCTCTTAGAAGTAATTTAATATTTTTTATAAATATAGAAAAAAATTAAAAAATTAAAAAGATTAACTTGTATATTAAATACATCAACGAGTAAGCTACCCATCATGTTTAAGCAATGCATGCACCAGTTTACAACGACCAAAATCAACTTTTGCCATTTCATTAGAATTTGCATGGATTCCTTTTCTTTTCAAAATAGCATGCAGAGGTGTTGTAATGGAGGGTGATAAGTTTTTCTTCTTCTCCTCTCATTTTTCTTTCTTTTCCTCTTAAAAGTCTCGTTAATCATTTAAAATTTTAGAGTTATACTTTTATTTATTGAGATATGATCCTTATTTTTATTAAAAAAATTTGTTCTTAACCATTATATAAAATTTCAATTTCTTTTTAATTTCATCATTCAATCCTAATTTGTGATATGTTATTTTTTTATTTGACCCTTATTTTTTGTCCTTTTGTTAAAATGATTTTTCTTTTCAACTTTACCCTTCAAAAAAATTATTTTTATTTTTTATTTTAATTTTGATCCTCATTATTTTGATTTTTTTTTTGTTTTTTTTGTTAAATTAATTTTTATTTTTTAATTTTACCTTTCAATCAAAAATAATTTTTTTAATTTCAATTTTGATCCTTATTCTTTTAATTGTTATTTTTTTTATTTTGGACCCTTTTGTTTAATTTAAATTATTTTTCTAGTTTCATCATCTAAATTTTATTAGTTGGAAATTGAGCTTCATGGTTTTTTTAGATAGGATGTATTCAATTCAAAAACCTGGGTCACCAGTTTGATTAACATAGGTTAACATCATTTTTTTTGTCATTTATTTTCTTTTTAGCTTTCATCATTCACTACACACCATTAAACAACTTTATCAACGAAATAATTTTGTCAGTATAAGACACACAATTAATTTGTAATATTTTTACTGACAGCATTACCGACGGAATAAATCTGTTAAAATATTGAACGTTAGTAATTTCCATTTTCGTCACTACTTCTTCTGGGAAAAAAAAACATAAATAGTCTTACAAACGGGGAAAGTGTGCCAAAAACATTTTCCTGCTAGAACTTTACTAATGGACTTATGTCGTTTGTATTTTCAACGGTAAATCACTAACGGCCCGTTTATTGGTGATTGTGGCATGGACAATAAATTTTTTTCAACTCTCTATCTAATACCGATAGACCTATTCCATCTATAAGGCTGTCATTATTTATTTAAAAATATTTTAAAAAATTATTTAGAATTAATATTTTTTTAAAATATTATATTGATTAGTAGTAAAAAATACTAATTAAGTAACTAAAATTATATTAAACATTAAAAATATAAAAATAATGTTACATAATATTCATTCAAATATTCATTACAAATTTCATGTGTTTCAAAAACAAAATTAAACTAGGATAATGACTGAGTTGGAGTAGGAGGAGGAGGAGAAGGAGGCTGGTTATTCACGGGACCGTACAACCAAAAAAGAGTTGCACATATATCATCACACATTATTGATCTAATGTCCATGACCATTTGACTGAGCTGTTCATAATCCATTGAGAGACATTTATATTGTTGTTTCAAGGTCATGAACTCCTCAAATTGGATACTTGATATTGAAGTAGAGTTCCCAATGGTTGAGATACTACGAAGCGCATGCAAAGTTTTAATCGTAGTATTGGAGAGCCCGTAGACGTTCTTTTTATCGGGTCTACAGATGATCCTTCCTTCATCCACAAATTCAGATCAAAATCCGGATGGGTTGAAGGATCGTCCTCATATCTCTCGCTTAACCGGCTATTATAGGTCTCCTAAAAATTAAAAAAATTCATCATATTCAATTCAAAAATATAATAACTTACAAAATAAAATTATTGAATGAACATACCACAAAATGTTAAGCATGATTTTCTATAAACTATTGCATCCTCTTTTTGCGATCTTGACTTCACACGTCTATTTCTACAAATAGCTTTGTATTGCACTGAATGGAACAAAGCTGTCGGTGTGTATAGTTACTGAACCATGAATTTGCTAGTTGTAGTTATCGGTACCGAACTGTAAGCGTCGTGCAAACCCCTTAGAAGTCACACCTGTGCTACGACCGATAATTTATTGTGGTTCGTGCACCCATCCCATAACCATTTGTCAGAATCTTTCAACAAATCAAAAAACCTTGTTGCATTTGCATTAGGTGATTTTTTTACAATTGGACATTGACTAACATTACCTTAACTCATTCTCATTGCATCCATAACCATATTCCTATACGAATTACTATTATCATTTACAACTCCATGTACATTGCTAGCACTAGAAGTTAACTTAACCACCTTTTCTACCATGCTCTTATCAGGAATAAATAGTTCTCCGTGTGCATACCAATACAGGTCATCCTCTATGAACCCTTTTGTTATAATATGCATCGTTACAACATTTTGATGCATAAAGACAGGTCATCCTCTATGAACCCTTTGGTTATAATATACATCGTTACAATATTTTGATGCATAAACTTTCTATTTTTACACTTCCTGCATTAACACCTAATATCGCCATCAGTAAAATTCCTTATAAAATTAATAAAACCCTGAACCCCATTGCAATTATACATCCTCCACAGTCCTTGGGATGAGTCTCAATACATCCATGAACAATCATGTATGACTTCTATTAAACCTTTATAAAATTATGATGACAACATGTATTAATTCTCTATGTTCCATAAATAAATTTGCAAAAATATTGGTTTATCCCGACATTATCCAACAGACTATAAAAACACTTGTGTTAAACATTCATTATTAATTATCAATTATCAACATCCTATAAATTTATACATATATAAATTTATAGATTATCAACATCTTATAAATTTATACATATATAAATTTATAGAAATCACAACTCTATAATAGCATTGATAAAAATTAAAACGGACCCGTTAACCAAGTTACTATTTATTTCATCACAATACATCTAATTCTGTGTAATTAAAACAAAGTTTTAACAATTTATAAACAAATACAATTTAAAAAAAATGCAAAACAAACTATAACAACTACAAAATTATATGTGTAATTAAAACAAAGTTTTAACAATTTATAAACAAATACAATTTAAAAAAAATGCAAAACAAACTATAACAACTACAAAATTATACATTCATATTACAAGTTTCTTTGACAAATAACAATAAAACAAGTACATACGTTAACAAAATACATATACTAAAAAAACAATAAAAATAATAAAATTGATATTTAAATGTTAAAACTAAAAAGGATAGATTTACTTATAAAAAATGATAAAATCCACAATAAATTTATTAGAGAATGAATGTTATGACCATATACAAAAATATAATAAACTTGAGTACTTGTGTTGAGAAGAGGGGGAGAGTTGGGATGAGTGGTTGGTTGTAGTTTAGGAGGGGAGAGTTAGGATGGGAAAGAAAAAGAAGAAATAGTGAAGGAGAGAGGTGGCAAAGTGTGGATATACTGGTTTTTATCGATGGAATCACCGATGGATATGTTTTATCGGTATACCCGTTGGTAATTCTAATGGTGAATAAGGCACGTCATTGTACGGAGATACCAGTTTGAATCCCTCAGTCATTCCATCAGTAAAATAATCTAAAAAACTCCACATCATCATACTATTTCTTCTTTTCAAAATTCTATATATTCCGTTAGCCTTGTGGTTGGTATATACCGATATAATAATTATGTCGGTACATACCGATTGCATACCCAACAAAATCTATACCGTCGATAATTATTACCAACAACAAAGGTGTATCGGTATAGACCGATAAAATTAGAGACATAATTATATCCGTTGGTAAAAATCACTAACAAAAATATTCAATCGGTAATTTCGTTAGTTTTCGTAGATTTTCTGGTAGTGATTAAACTGTTTTTTCTTTAAAAAATGAGATTTTTTATTTTTTTTATTATTTTTTACCAAATTATCTTGATCTCATGATTTGGTTTTCATATAATTTGAGGTAACCCAGGTTTGTTTAGCCCTCATTGTTTGAGTTATAAGTTTGTTATTACAACTCATATTGACTCGGACCTTTTTTCGGACCTTTTTTTTATTTTATTTTTATCTAATTCTATTCTTTTATATTTAGCAGCAAAAACTGAGTTATATCTTTTTTATAATATTTGTTTACATCATATGATGAAAGTTACGTATTTTTTTCTTTAAAACGTGTATGTAATACCTGAATATTATTTATATATATAAAAAAACAATTTTCCCCGCAGCTAATCACAGTTTGACATCTGGAACCTTCCAATACAAGGGACTGATCAAAGAAACAAGATAAGATTCGTCCTGGTAAAAGGATGAGGTTGCTCGTTACAAATCAATAAGTTGTGTCCTTCGGCATCCCTTATTCGGAGGCTAGCTTATAGAATGAGTTATGGACCGACCTGTATACAAGCCCATTTAATTCAACTTCGAAAGCAAATTGTACCAAGAGAGTAGATCCTCTTTCTACATGATTCAACAGTTGAAAAACAAAAGTAGAAGAAATTCAATGTAATTACTAACTCATATTTATTGGTTCTATCAGCCCCTACAATCTGTTTTCAATTAAATTTCGGAATATTGATGTAGAAATCTAAAGTTATTCTTGACATGTATTAGTAGATGCAGGATACTATAATGTAAGGTCACGAACAATGAAGGATCGAAGCCAGCGAAGGCCATCCTCCTAATGTTTCAAAAGCATCCTTGAGTTTGATAATTTTTCCAAGAAGTTGTAAGAATTGACCTCCCTAAAGTAAAGACACAGAAAACTCTTTCTAGATTAATTGTTCTTAAGACTTGTATGAAAAAAATTATCAATCGTCAACCTTGTAATCTCCATATGTAGCTCGTATCATTAGAAAATAACTATCATGAAAATGCTCTCATAGTATAAGATAAACTAAAACCCTAAGATAAAAACACTATCTCTAATAATATTAGTAGATGTTTTAAGTAAAAGCATATTAATTTGATGGATGCATATAATGTGGCATTGGCGGTAAAATTATCTCAAAATAATAAAAGTATGGTATGGTGAAGGGTGATTTGATTGAAGAACTATTAATTGAATCTATTAAAATGATTGATTTTTGAAGATAATGAAAAGACTACAGAAATAGTTTGGTTGAGCGTGGAAGAGATGAGGACATTGTTATGTCTATAGAGACATGAATTGACCAATTGATTGATAAAGTGATTATTGCAGTCATCTTCCAAATTTACAACCATTGGTATAATGTTTGCTAAAAAAAAATTAAAAAACAAAAAGGACCCATTTCAGTATTATAAGTGCCAAATCTGGTGGCACTTGAATGGTACACAAGAACGAGCACAAGGCCATGTGAAACTCCACATCAATGTGCAAGATGAGTAACAACGACAGATGAAGGATGCTGCTTCCTATCTCGTCAAAAGGGCCCAGCTTAAGGGACCGATGTACCACAGAAGTTGGACACATACAGGAACCCATAAAGGATTTTGTACACGGCTCCTATTCATTAACCTCACGAATCATCCCTTAATGTCGTTCAGATTTCACCAAGAATGTCCCTTGAAACTTGAATGGATTTGGTCGGCAAGTGATAATTTCATGTGAAGTCCGAGACAATGTCGAGTATAAGTTGAAAAAGAAACAGAAAAAGTTGTCATTGTTCACGGATTACATATATATGGGACAGCAGCATATAATCATAATGGCAAAGAGTGATATAAACCACAGAAATAAAATAAAATATTGAAGCAGCAGTAAACAAAGCAGGGGTAGTAGGTTAACGGTAAACATCGATCCCACGTCTGGAGAGAACAGGGTTTAAGGGCTCCTCCATCCTTTCCACCCCAAAAGTGTTGGGGACATTACCGACATGAATAAAACATTGTATATGATGAAATAGGAAAGACACACCCTTCGGACACCTAGGACTCACTCCCATTGCTTGTGATTAGTGCTCCTGTGGGCAGACACTTGGACAAATTGGTCATCCTTAGGAAGAGCATCCAGGTAGGGTTTGGTTTGAGACAGAACGTTAGGGATGATATAAATAAGTAGAGATGAGACAGAGTTCAGAGTTTAGATTCTGTGTCTATGTATTTGGTAACGGGGATAAGACATATATGCTCGTTTCGTTTTTGTATGGCCTGATTGGTGATGGGAGACCATACAGAACAAATTACAAGAAAATATTTGACCTATCTTTTGTAATATCTTTATTGCTTGTATAATGTTTGACATGTGGTTTAGACGTTTTTTTATTTTATACTATCATTAAAAATTTTTAGTGTTTGCTGATAAATCTATCCTTATTTTCATATACCTTTACATGTCTATATTTTATTCCATGTGTCTTTTATCATCTTTTGGATGACAGTGCCCTACTATAACCACCGAAAGAAAAATAACTTTTAAAAAAATGAAAGGCCTAGAAAAGCCCATAAAATGTAAAATATTGGGAAAAAAGGGGGGAAAATCATAATAGCTTTTAAAATGTAAAAAAAAAAAAAAACAAATCTTCCATGAAATCTCATTAATAGAAATATATAAAAAGATGGATGGATGCATTAACCCTTATTTTTAAATGATTAAATTTCTTCCACTCAATTAAAAAAGAATTATACTTTAAAGTAAAATATGTATATAATATTCATCCTTGATATATATATATATATATATATATATAATTTAGAATATAATACGGAAACATAATTTTTGTTTTTATATTTTAAATACTATTTTTTTGAAGAATTTATAATAGTTTGAAATGAAAAAAATAACATATAATAAATTTTGTACATATAAGTTCATATGAAATGGTAGAATAATCAAAATAAGAAATTCAATAGAGGAGAACATTTATTAAAAAAACCGTTGGCCTTGTTTCATGGCCGACCCATTTGAAAAAAGAAAAAAAGCATGTTGAAGGTTCACCTTCGTTGTTAGATGTTCTAAATAGAAGGGACAAGAAATTCACAATTTTTTTCTCAAAAACACATACAAAATTGGAGGTTGTCTTCGTTGTTATGAACCAAGCATTGATTCAATCTTATACATGTCCCATCCATCGTATACTCCATATCAAATCCAACATTATTTAAGGTATTAATTTAATATGCGTTTGGTATGTTGGATTGGACACCATAAGTTGTGTGTAATGTTTCACACGTACATTGGAAAAGACATGAAAAGTTTTATATAAAGTTTGATGTATGCATTCATTAACGTTATATTTGTTTTTTAAAAAATAATTTTTTAACATTTTTTATATTTATTTATTATTAAAAAAATTGATTAATAGAAAACAGTTTTCGGTCAACAGAAAATACTTTTTGATTAACAGAAAACACTTTTTAGATAAGAAAAATTTGACTTGGTTTTCAGAAAAGTATTTTCTTTTTTGGCTATGTTTGTTTTTCGAAAAGTGATTTCTGGAAAAACAATTTCCAAACTTTCTTGTATTTATTTGTTGTTAGAAAGTTGATCAACAGAAAACACTTTCTAGTTAAAGAAAAATTTAGCTTGGTTTTCAAGAAAGTGTTTTCCTGAAAAATTTGGGCGGAAAACACTTTCCAGATATTGTGAAAAATTTAGAAATGTCATTATTTGCTGATTATATCAAATTTGATCCTTAAATTTTTTATTGTTATATATATTTTATTTTGAATATTTATTTTTCAATTTCATTTCTTAAAATTTACTTTTTATATTAACTTTGGTCCTCATTTTTATAATTGTTATTTGCTTTTCTCCTATTATTTTTTTATTGAGATTTTTTATCTATCAAATTTGATCCTTATTTTTTTTTATTATTACTTATTTTATTTGAAATACTTTATGAAATATTAAATATTATTATTTTAATTTCTTCATTTTTTTTTAGATTTGATCTTTATTATTTAGATTATTATTTATTTTATTTGAGATAATTTATGAAATTAT
>NW_011499966.1:138621-172534 GCF_000495115.2 Populus euphratica
TTCATTATTATTCAACTTTTTAATTTGTAAGATTTATTCCTTATTATTTTAATAAACTTGAGAAAAATAAAATATTAATAAATTATTTTCCAGTTCATTTTCCATAATATAACATAACTAAACACTGGAAAGTATTTTCCAGTTTATTTTCCATAATACTACCAAATATTGAAAAATAATTCACTTTTCAGGAATTCATTTTTTCCGGAATTCACTTTCCAAAAAAAAACAACTTTCCTACAAACAAACGGAGTCTAAGAGTCTAAGACAAGTTGTAATCTCTATATGGTCCAAAGTTATCCTAAAGATAAAAATTCATATACAACCGTATGGGGTGAAACAAACTTATCCAATACTATATTATCCATTATCTATTTATCATTCATTTATTTTAAAATTTGGTTGACAAAAGTATGACAGGTTTACTTATATTTTACTAAGAAAATTACATATTGGAATTTAATTGCTGAAAAATTCTTATTTAGGGACTACATTCATGAACATCATGAGAAATTAGAGGATTAAAAATCTAAACATGGACTCAAATGCCATAAAAGTGAAATATAAAAACTAAAATTAATTGTTAAATATTTTCAAGGACATAATAAGTTTTACAACATAAACTTCATTCACCTAATCTCATTTATTTTATAATTAAATCGATAGTTCAGTTCTATTCTATTTTGAGGTTGTCATAATCTATTTTTTACCTCTTTTTTAAAATTAGTTAAAATTTTTAAAACACATTTCTTTTGGTATAGTTTATTCAATTTATGGTCATTTGATGATTTTTAACATTTTATTGTATTTTATCTTATTTCATGTATATTCTTATAATAAAAAAAAAAGATAGAAGAAAAATAAATATAAAATGATTAGCAAGTAAAATGATGACTTAAGAAGAAAAGAGGACTAAGATAATGGAATCAAAAAATATAAAGGAAAATTACAGAAATGAGGAAAAGAAAAATAAATAAGGAATCTAACAAAATTAAAAAAAGAAATAAATGAAGAGATTCTACATAGTTAAGAAAAGGAAAATTAAATTAATCTTTTACCATAAAATTTTCTAATTAAAAATTCATATTCAAGAAGAAAATAATATAAAATATCCCAATATTATTTTTTCTATTTTCTATTTTTCTATTTCAACAAAGAGCTCAACAATATAAATAGGAATAAAAAACCTTAGAGAAATAAGGATTATCTAACCCTAGACAAGACATTATAAAAAAACAATAATACTCTCTCCTCGTCGAAAAAAAATCTCATTCAAAATAGAAAATCACAACAGCCATTGTATCTGTTTTCCTCTCTCTGACCGATAAACCACCACCAAAAACACCACCTCATATTTTAAAAACTACTCATGATAGTCTAGTCTCTTCCTCAGCATTAACCACACACTATCTTCTCCCCCTCACGAAATAAGATAAACCTACGACAGCAGCAAACACTAAACCATCATATTCTTTGGAAACCCAACATCTCCATGTCATTGCCAAGCCAACCTCATCTCTCATTACCAAACCAGAAATTCACACAAATTTCAGCCTTCCTCTCAATACAAAAACCAAGCCAAAATACTGCAATGAGCCCAATAACATTCATAATCTCCCCCCCCGAAAGTATAGTCATGGAGTACATGTGTCGATGATGACAAACTATTTCCAACAATTTCTTGTTGACGCTAGCTCTTAAAAGTTATTTTTGAATTAAATTGTTTATTTTGAATAATTTTTAACACGTTAGTTTTTGAATTGTGATGAATCTTATTTGGTTTCATCGGTGTTTAAGTTTGTTTTTATTATTTTTATTTGATATATTGATTAATTTATATTTCTCATAGTCTAAAATTAGTCCAATAACTGTAAATCATATTTAGATTTCTTATCGAAAGTTGTATTAAAAATAATCTATTTTGTATTGTATATATTGATGTTGTGTATATTTTTATATTTATATTTTTAATGCTTTGTGTTTTGTTGTACCTGAAAATCAACTTAGAAATTATAAGTCCTAAATAGGTTTTTTTTTATGTGACATTAAGGGTATCAAACTCGATATGAATGTGAACCTCTAAAATTAAAGGAAAGTATAGAAAATGGAGTCATCACCTAGTTCTTTAAGGAGATTAAAAATCCTAAAATATGCATTGGTTTTAAAAATTTAAGGGGTGTGTTATGTTTATGAGAAGATAAAAATCATTCTTATTACATCCTCTCCAAGGTAAATTTACCTTTCCTAATTGTTTTCTCCTAAATTTATTTTCAGTATGTCATTTATTATAACACAATTTTTTACCCTTCTTTTCCAATAAACTTTCCAAGAAAAAAAAAGCATTTACAGCCATTTGAACGCCCAATTTGTAATTCTCAACTATTATTAACCCAACAATCCTTGTATAAGCAGATTCAAGAGAAATAGTAAAGAGAAATTTAATAATCAAAACTTTATCAACTTTAATCTCCCTCCATGTACAACAATGGTCGCCATCATTGGTACAAGAACAAAGAAGATGAAGCTGCACATCCTGTGGGCTAGTCCATGTGCTAATTATCTTCTCATGGAGCATGAAATAACGTGTTAACCTTGACAACCTCTTCTAAGCATGGCTTGCATGCATTGCCACTGCTTCCTCTTATCTTGCCATTGTTTCAACCTTTTCTTATTAATATTTGCCATCTAGACTGTCCATTTTGAACCCTAAATATCTTTTGAATAATTATGTTGATTCTTTAGGATTGAATAATTTTTATCATAGTGATACTTGTGTTGAATGATATTCATCGAATCCCTTAATTTATCATCTTGATTCCTTAATGTTCTCAATCATTTAGTCATTATCTTTAACACTGAAACATCCTTTTATTTTCATTTAAACATTAATGTATTTGCATTGTTTTTTGGGATTAAAGTGATAGACGAGTAGCATTCATTCATGTATATATGTTTATATCTATGATGGATCTTGTGTGTAGTTACGAGCTCTATTACACAAGGTTTTCGGCCTATTTTAAAAGGCTTTACTTAGCAAAGGTAAACATTCCAAAATATTTCATAA
The DNA here is from genome assembly GCF_000495115.2 of Populus euphratica. NCBI lineage: Eukaryota > Viridiplantae > Streptophyta > Magnoliopsida > Malpighiales > Salicaceae > Populus > Populus euphratica. The sequence continues at coordinate 141,686 of NW_011499966.1, forward strand.
AATATTTCTTTTTTAAAATCAAGGTTTTCTCATTTCTAAATAAAAAACACAAACTTTTATATTGTTACCTACTAACGATACCTTAAGTAAATGAACTATCATAGATTATTAATTTGAGATAACATATCATTTTTAACAAAAAAAACTTCAATTTTTTTTTTCAAAAGTGAAACCTTCTTTTCAAAGTAAGAATATATGAGTTATCATATTGTTTACTTATCATAATGCTATTTATAATCATAAATACTTTGGTCTTGAGAATTGTCCATCAATAATACATATACATACACTAGACTTCATATATGGTTAAGTAAATGTATTGATGGGGTAATATGCATGTGAAATCACTAATATGCTTTAGGATAAATGAACCTTCATGGGTTGTTAAGGGATATCAACTTTTAGATCTTACCTTCAACTAAATAAATTGTCAATGGTAGCTATTTGGATATTTGGGATTAAAGCATAAAAGGTCATTCAGTAAAATATAAGTGATCCTTCATTTAGAATAAATAAACTTTCATAGATTGCTATGTATTTTTATTTTTATTTTGTCTAATAAGGGACATCAAATTCTAAATGCCTTTAAATCATACTTTCAAATAGATGATTAATAAATTCTTTCACCATAAGACAAATTAAACCTCATTGGTCATTATCCATAGACCTTGGTTGTATAAATATATATTTAGAACCACCACTTTTTGGGTTTTAAAGATAAGTAAACTGAGCCCAACATAAGCCTATTCAATTATTTACTAACTTTACCTAAAAAGATCATCATTGTTTGTGGTCCTCAATCAAGAATAACTAGTTTTTCTATTAGACAAGTCAATTTAGTAATTGTTTTTAAAATAAATGAACCTTCTTCGGTCATTATTCTAGCATCAATAACATGATGTGTACCAATAACACTAATTGTTTTTAAAACTTGTCGTTTTAAAATTAAGGCAACTATAACACTTAAGAGGAGGTGAATTAGATATGTCACTAATATTAACAAATAATATAAATTAATTAAAATAAATATAATAACCAATAATATAATTAAAGTGTTGAAGTAAAGATATAAGAAAGAGAATTTTCATATTCATTTTTAACGTGGTTTGACAAGCTTACATCCACACCTCAAGTACCAAATCGTACATGAGTATTGTATTCTTTAACTTATCCAGGCTTTGGAGTAAAATAAGTACTTTATGAATCCACATAAAGGTTTTACACCACATGAAGATAATTTCTCTTCAAGATTTTTTCTCCTAATAAAAATACATCACCAAAACCAAGAGTTTTTCCCTAACTCTCAAAAGTTTACAAGTGTGATTTTTTTTTTTTCACAATTTACTTTTTTAAAAAAGTGGATATTACAACTAAAATTTCTAAAATGTCAATATCTCATAAGATATAAAATCTCAATATCTTATAAGATATCACTTATTGGATTGGAAATTGTTTAAGTGTATTGAGAATAAGAATGTATTCTTTTATGCTAGATTATAAAGGTTTGATTGAACCAATTTGGGAGTATAATCAATGATTGATGATCTTGTAGTATTTTTGCACTTAGAATAGCTTATGTATGATGTATATTTAGAACCTCTAATTAATTTTATAATAAGACGAGCTATATGTATGTTTCTAGAAAAAAAACTAGTTGTTTATAGTCATTACATTCTCATTGATAACTGAAATGATCAATAAGTTTAGATTAGTCAAACTGAATGGTTGGTTGATTTTTGCAAAATTACAAGGTGTTTATCATTGATGAATAAGTGGTCGACCGATTTATTTTTTCATATCAAAGGTCAACCGATTCATACAAACTTTCAATCTTGACAGATTTAACCTTAATGAATTCTTAGAATAATCTATCAAGTTTTGAATTAATGATTTTCAATGTATGTATAGTGAAGTGTATGAGTTTATTTTAATTATGCTATCAAGATAAGATATAGAGATTTATATAAAATACTAAAATGAACATTTAAATTATAATTCTTCATTTTGCTTTCTTCTTCAACTTTTTGGTTGAGTTCTTTATAAAATCCTTCATGCTTATTGATATTATCTTTGTATAAAACATGATTAACACTTATTCTCAATCAATCATAATTTTATTTCAATTCTCATTTTATTGTTATCATCAAAATATATAAAAAGATAAATGTATAACTTAAAGGTGAACATATCTTAGAAAAAATAAGCTTTGACTCAACTATTCACCTTTTATATCTTGGATCGAACTTGTTACAATATACCTATTTATTTTTTTTACCATAGATGACCGTGCAGATAAACAATTGGCACATTAGACACAACAAACCCATTAGGAATAGAAGATAAGTAACAATGTAAATTATCATAAGTAGGATATTTTAGGATGATAACATCTTTCTTTTAGCATAACTAACCAATTACCTAGGATTCTAAAAAATCAATTAGGATTTCTAATAATCATAATAATAAATGGTAATTCCTTCATATCTCATTTCTTTTTCAGACCTTTTTTTTTATCTCTCTTAAATAAAAACTTAGAAAAAGAAGAGTGGTCGCTCCAATATCGGGTGCAACGTCATTAATTATTCAAATTGTTTTTTAAGTTTATTCATAAGTCATTTAATTTTTATGGCATGAGTCTCGCAACTCAATGAATTGTTTTCTTGTTAATTACTTTTAAGTGTTTCTTAACCATTCTATCACTATTATTTATTTTTTTATAAAAAAAAATATAAAGGATACTACGCTCTTTCCACGTCAATCCCTACTCAGAGGAGAATCGTAGACATATTATTGACCTTTTTTATAAAAAATAAATTATCATCTTATATCTATGCTGGTCCCTAAAGGTAGAAGACATGATGACCAAATCATTAAAATATAACTTAAAGCATGGCGTTAACTTAATGAAAATGCATCAACTTATTATTGAACTCATTTCAAGGTTAAAAATGTCACTTTAGGCATACAACAATCCCTAAAAACTAGAATATATATCGACTTAACTATTAAAACCCAAACTTAAACAAAAACATGACACAAACTTTATAAAAGCTAATCAATACTGTTTATTTTTATTTATTTTTTTTAAAATAAATATTTACACACACACACACATACATACATATATAAAAAAAATACAAAAGCATAGTTTTAAAAAATGCAAATAACATTAACACAAAGCAAATTAAAATAAAATAAAATAAATAAAATAATTCATGGGAAAATTAAAATAAAATAAATAAAATAATTCATGGGTGAATAATAACATGCTTTCAAAAAAGAATTTTTACATACATATGCATACATAAAAAGGTAATAACAAAGTTTTACAGAAAAAAGCTAAGATGATTGCAAAATAAAAAAGTAAAATAAAATAAAAATACATGGATGAATAATAATTATGCACGAATAGTGTAACATGCATTATTTTCATTTGTGAAAGCAAAAACACTACAAACCCTTAGAGCTAGTTCATAAGAGGGAAGAGCTGTTATGGCAGCAAAGATGATAGTGTGATTTTTGGCATGACTTTCTCTCTCCACTTTTATTTTAACTCAAAACTTATTTCTTCTTATTTTTTTCAAGGTTTTTGGATTTTGGTTTTTTTTCCTTTTTTTCATCATTTTCTTTTCTTTTCCCATTTTCCCTTATCCTCTCTCACCTTCTAGCTCATTTCTCTTAGCTTAAACTCTCTCTTTTTTCTCCCTTTCTATCTTAACATTTTTTTTTTATATCTTTAGCTTGGCTCCCCTTATTTCTTGCTTTGCCTCTCTATTTATAAACAAGGATAAATTTTTTGGAACCTTTCTTAGTGGAATGATTGTAGTCATTGGTTCTCTTGAGTTAATCTCACTACTCTACCATGGTTGTAAACTTTAGCCAAGCATGCTTGTGTTGTCCTTTTTACATTAGTTTTGCAAAGGCTTTAGAGAGTCAAAAACATGTATTTTTCAGTTAAGAATGTAGTGTATGTATCTATGAGGAGTGGGAAAAAAAAAAGAAGCTAGGCAAAGTATGGACAAGAACCATGAAAACAAAAATCAAATTTGTAAATGCACACAGGGAAAGAAGAAGGGGAATGTTTGTCCCATACACCAAAACAATGTCATTTTGGTGCATTTCCATAAGTTTTTTCTTTTGTTTTGAAGCATGAAATGATGTTGTTTTACTTATTTAAAACACATCATTTCATTAAGTACTTGTTTTTTTAAGAAAAATTCCCTCAGTTTTCCTGTTTTTTTTAATTTGAAATTGTTTTTCTTGAAATATATATATATATATTAGAGGGATCAAAACTTGGGTCACAACAAAGGATAAAATGAGTTTTAAAAAATTGGGTCACAACAAAGGATAAAATGAGTTTCTGTATGTAAATATTAATATAAAAGTATGTATTTTTGTATCCTTGCTTCTTTTTCTTTTTTGATTTGTATTTTTGTTATAACTTAAAATTGGACTAAAAATTATAAACTCTAATTAGATGTCGCAATAACGGTGAATGAGTTTATTCTACATTCTTGATTATATTTTCTGTTCTTACCTTTGACATAATGCTTATCAAAAGCAAGCCCAGCTAAAAGCGTGCATGTTTTATGGGTTCAGTTTCCCTCCCAGTGTCACCTAAACTGAATCCCGTTAGGGCAAATGCCCTAATTCATAAGCATAAAATAAGAAGTACAGTTGTGAAAAAAATGTCGAAGTTGTAAAATTATGTATACTGGTAGCTAGATGCAGTCGCATAAAAATCAAGGTCGTAGTCATATACAAAGAGCACCATGTCAGGTAGCCCACCATCAGATCCACTCGATGGCAGAGATTCCGCATGTCCTTTCTAGCTGTGCTTTGTTTCTTTTCTGTAGTCAACTATATGGTTACTGAAACAACAAAGATGCCGCATGGGTGACAATAACATGGTTAAGAGTAGTACTTGAGAAACTTTCCTGTCCGTTTTCTGTATATAAAAATGTCATCTCACCAATAAAAGCAATAACAAAACCACACACAGGGTCTGGGGTTCAAAGAAGCATTCACAATCTTAGTAGAAGATCTTCCCTTCACAGCTCCACAAGCCTTGTGTTTGTTTTCTGATCCACAGAGAAGGTCCTCGTTTCTTGGAATTTCCTGCAGTAACACGATGACAGCACAATAATGGTCATGGTAATGACAGCACATTGACCATGCAACAGTGATAATAAAACTTTACTGCTCATTTTATTATCACGCAATGATAAAATTAAATTTATTACTAAATGACAGGCACCAACGATACCTGTTTCAAGGAAAAATGACCGAAGCCCAAAAGGCTCTGATTTCAGTATAAAGAAAAACCTTGCCATTTGTTCTGGAACTGCTATCATCATGGGTTTGATTGGTGCAATTATTAGATGGAACTGTTTGTTGGTCTTTGTTACAGGCTCTTCCTTGTATTGTTCACAGTTTACATCTCCAGTATCTCCTTGAAATTCTACGAGTTATGAAGATTGGACAAGAAAATGTAAAAGCAACACTCTAATTTCTTGAAAAGCAGAACCAGATGGCTGACATCGAAAGCTCTTTCAACACATGTTTCCGAATACCTTTTGTGTCGTACGGTAGGCGCTGCAACACTTTCCGGTGGGTGATCTGGAATGATCTTTGATTAGAAAAATAAATTTCCACATAATATTATACTTATTAATATTAATATTATAGTTACTAAAATCCTATATAAAAGATTGATTACATAAAAAAAATGTTTTAGCACTCCTAAAATATCTTGTATTTTTTTTCTTTGTTTGGTATGATTTAATAATATTTTTATTTTTATTATGACAAGTTTACTTTAATTAACAATCTCTTGTTTTTTAAATCAAGGACTTAATCTAAAATTATCACTAGGGTTTTTTTAGAATGAATTTGGAATTTATAATTATTGTATCATTTCAAATAATATTTCAGAAAAAACTCCTTACAAGGCTTTTTTTTTAATTTTTATATTCTAAGTAAATAAATTATATTATTCTTAATAATATTTTAGATATTATTTTTATACATACATCCTGTTTAGCTATTAAGCAAGCTAAAATTGAGTGGCATGTTTAAAACCTAATCAATATAAAAAAATTTAAATAGATTATTTCCTAATTGTAAACTTGATTTCCTTATAATCACTTGCTCCACCATTCGCTAAGCTAAAATCCAAAATTATCAATAATTTCGCTCATAGTTAAATTGGGAATAGTGAATGGTGGGAACGGGATCAAGGAAATTTGGTATTTCTAATGCCAAAATGTGGAAAGTGCATCCGTTAGCCATTGTATACCTTTATGAATTCTCTGATACAATCAAAAGTTATATTTCAGTAAAACTAGTTTTTTCAGCCAAAACCTGGATTGGCAGGAACAACAAGCCCATGTTTGTCTTGTATCTCTTCTATATTAACATCCAAATTGAAAGACATGCTCATACCATTATTAAAGAAGAAAAATATTTGTTATGAGAAGTATTTTTTAAAGCAGAAACTTATTATGATCATAAAAACAACTTTCAATTAAAAAAAATTAAAACAAATAATGACTAGATTATTTTAATGCACTAATATGAAAAACTACTATGGGCCAAGAAATTTGAGAAATTCATATAAAAATGTACAATAAAAAGTTGAGAAAATAAATATTTTATTGTTATTGAATACAGGAAATTATTTTAAAAAATCTACATATTAATATATAATTATCCATAAAACAACCCATAGTAACATCATTAAAAAAGGCCTAACCTTTGAAAAACAATGGCATAAATTATTATTTGCAACATGTTTTTTGAATAAAAGACAGCAAAAACTAAAATAAAGGTTTTTAAAAAATTAAATTATTGAAATAAGAAGGAAAAATCTATTTTTCAATCTAAATTTCATTTCTTTATCAATGCAAGTTGTTATTATTTTAATAAAAATATTTTTTTTAATTGAAAATATTGCTTTCTAAATAAAAACTTATAATATAAAAAACAAGGTCTAATAAAAAAAAATATTAAAAAAATATTTTATAAGTGATTGAAGGTTAAAAAATTAATTAATGTAACATATAATAATTAAAAAAATTCATTTAATATTCATAAGAAAATATTTATTAATTTTGTTTTTGCATATTATATATATAATAATTAAAAAAGTTGTTAATTCTCTTATAAAAACCAATAAAATTATTTAAGAACTATTTAAAAAAATAAATAATTTCAATCATTTTTGAAAAACAAAAAAGGTGGGAGGGGCAAGGGATCATAGAAAGAGACTAAGTGTCTATAACTAAGACATTGGGCTATATGTGTGGGCCTGCAAAGCCACACCTATTTATCTATTCTCATTTTATATTTTTTTTCCTTGTGTGTCAGGGCAAATGAAATGTTCTCTGTTTTTTTTTTAAATATAGATGATATATTTTTTATAGTTGGCAAACAACATATCATTTTTTAGTTCAGATTTTGATGGTTAAAAAGTAAGTTCTCGTGTTTTTTAGACCTAAAACCCATCATTCAACCTATTTTCATCTAAAAACACATTATAAACACTCTAAGAATCTCAATAAATCAAATTCTAACCATAAAAAACCCATACAATAGTCCAAAATCATAAAATTAAATCAAATAAAATATTTTTTTAATTCTAATCTATTTTTCTTGATGGAATATAAGTTTAAAAATACCTTAGTTGCACTTTTCTCATCAAGAGAAACCAATTGACATGAACGTTGACCTTTTTATGGTTGAAATATGACTAACTTATCATTTTCTCTCTCCTTCTTCTTTTAAAGACTCTTTATCCTCTTTAATTTTAGGGACTAAAATATAAAAAAATAAATAAAGTTTAAGATTGAAATGTGAAACCCTTGAAAGTCAAGGATAAAAAAATAAAAAAGTAAAAACTATAAGTAAATAAGGTTGTGGCGTTTTTTTTAATTAAATTTGGTTCATATTATGTCAATTCTTTTTATATTAATAAAATGAAACATTACTTTGGCCCTCTCATGGTTTACTCGTGATTACACTTTATCTCCATAGTTTCAAAAATCACAGTTTATATCCTAGTTCAACATAATTTTTAAATTTGGATGAAATAAAAAATATATTCTAATATATAAAATTATCAATCCATCATATTTTATAAATTATACTCCTTTCTCAAAACCACAACTTCTTCTCTTTTTGAATCAATTCAAATTTCTTCATTTGCATATACCAAATCTATTATTGAGAATGAAAATCTAGAAACAAATTAAAATCAGTTGGAATATGCATTCATTTTGAAAATCCAAAACATATACTTACATACATCAATCCTTCATGATCGACAATTTTAGAAATTTTACGGTAAACTATAAACACATAAAAAAAAAAAGAGAGTAGAAGTACAGTTGCAGACCTTTATAAAACTAATATATCATTCATCCTCCAGGTTAGTGCCTAGAGTCTTCCTTGTCCTCTCTCAAATTCTAAATCATAATCACCTTAAAAATTTAGATATATTAATTGCATAAGGCCTAAATCTTAAATCACAAATCCTATTCAAGAAATGGGTTGTTGTTGTTATTGTTATGGACAATTCTCCTCCTTCATATGTTCACATATAAAAAAACCCAAGGGTGTTATGCTAGATCTGGGTAGTGTTTTGGTAAAAAAGAAAGTAGGGTTGCTACATGTTAAGTCATATTTTGATAGAGAGAGGATTAGAGTGGTCATAATTATCTCTCTATAATCGAGGTTTTTCTTTTATAAAAAAAATTAAGTTTTTTTTTTTTTTGTGTTGGCTTCAATCTAGTGTTTTAGGTATTGTTTTTTATGTTAATGATTGAGAAAGTAAGAGTCTTAGATGGTTGGATTTTTAGAACTTAGTGGTGCTTAGGTGAACATGGAATTTTTAAAATCAACTTCTATATTATAACAAGTAGAGATACGGATTTATAGGTTTTGATCTGAATCCTAAGATATATAACTAATTGATTTCTTTCAATCTATCTTTATAAAGATTATGGTAAAGTTATACATTTTGTTTCATGAACATTTTTTATTTGGATGAAGACAAAGAAAAGATGGGAGAGATTTTAATGCATTCTATGAAAATTGATATTTTTTCTATGTTAAAAATAAAAAGTACATAACAAGTTATAGCATAGATAGGGTAATAAAAGTTGGTTACTAGAAAGCTATAGGGAAATACAATGAGATCCATGTAAGGAAATTCCTAGTTAAAATCAGAAAATCACATGAAAAGATAACGAGATTATACTTGTATAGAAAAATAATCTTTAAAGCTTTTGCATTATGACCAAATTCTGACAAAAAGAAAAAGGTGATGGTGTTGGCTAGGATTTTTTAAAAAACTTTATGGAAATTTTATAATTTTAGCACTTCAAGGTCTACTTAGTCATTAATTAAAATATAAGTAATTTTTTTGAATTATTTTGTTGAGTTTTTTTTTCTGTACATCAATAAAAATGTAAAGTGCCATACAACTTATAAACTATAGAATATAAATATAAATTTTGAAACTAAAAAGGCAAAGCGTAAACATGAGTAAATTATAAAAGGGTCAAAATAATTTCTTTTTAATAAGATAAAATCATTTTTTACAAAATTGAGTATAAATTTAATGCAAAGTAAATTGTGAGAGGGTCAAAATATTCTTTCCTTAATAAAATCAAATCCTATTTTGCAAAATTATAGAAAAAATATTTTCATTAATTATGAGATAATAAGAATAGATATTTTAAAAACTCTCGATGATTAAATTATAGAAAAATATTTTTTAGTTAAGATTTTATTTTGTCATCAATGCATTTCTTTTTTATTTTAGATAAAATATGTAATTTTTATATGTAGTATGATCTTTTCAATGAAAACCTAATACAATAAAAATGAACATTCACAACCATTCAAATTATTTTGATGAAGAAGAAAAAAAAACACATTTCTTGGTCAAAACATTCTTCCTTATTGGTTTTTTTTCATAGTAAAAACATGTCTTTTATATTAGAAGAATGATATTTTAAATTAAAAATGAGCATCTTCTAAAAAGAAAATTGCAATAAAAAAATAAAAATAAGTATTACATGATAATTCTAACACAATAGTATAAAAAATAAAAGAATAATTGATTTAAGAACATCATGGAAAAAAATGACATAACAAAATAAAAAAATCATTAAATATTCATGAGAAATGTTAAAAATTATGTAAATTATATTTTATAAATTATTTGATACATTAGTTGATGATATCACAATAAAAGCTGATTTCACTTCCTCCCTCTTGTTTATTTTTTTACCATTATCAACCATAACCACTTAAGATTCTTCATCAACCAAAGCCTCCCATAAAAACTCACCTTGCAACTTTATCATTCCATCATTAACACCTCAATAAACAGTTATCTTCTCAGTGTAAAAATACACTCTCCCTTATTGTATAGCTTACACAAAGAAAACAACAAACCTCTTAGCCAAATACCACTCTAGCAACCCTCCTTACTCTTTGTCGAACCACCTACGACAACATATCCCTTTTTGATTAAGAGAAATAACCCTTGTTTTAGCCACTCATAGCCACCATCATTACTTTTCCATCCAATGGCATACACCATTAAGAGAGAAGAAAAACATAATGCCAACCCCTCACCCATCTACAATTGATACACCAGTTTCCATCACCACCAACAATGACCACAAACTCTACTAATTGTCAATTGTCACACATGATTTTCCTTTCTTTTCAGACATGAATCAACAATCCATCAATAACCACCAAACTGGCTTTCTCCACACACGATTCTTTATATGTGGTAGCAGCAGCTAAACCCTTATTAAAAGAGAGAGAGAGAGAAGCAGATGTAGAAAAATAAAACAAAGAAAAAGAACGAAACTATGTTGCTTTTTTTTTTTACCTTTACAAGTTCCTTTTTGTTACACCCTCAGCACAAGAGTGAAAAGGGGAGGAAGAGCTGCTCGATCAACATGCCTCCCAAAACACTTGAGCGTCACCTCCATGCACCACCAATGGTGGTGGTGCATGAAACCCACGCACCTCTATTTCTTTAATCGTCCTAGAATCTTCTAGTGTGCTTCTTGAGTTCCCAACAATCTTTCCAACCTATTTCCAATCTTTGAAAGGAGCATTTTGTAATTTTTGTTAATTTTTAGTGTTTGTTTTAAATTTTTGTTAAATTTTGAATTTTTGTTGTTTGTAAACATGTAATTATGGATGTGTGAGTAAAAAATATATTTAAAAAAATATGCATTTGTTGTAAATTTTATTGCTTTTTTTTTTACCTTGCTTTAAATAGATGGTGAAAAAAAGGCGAAAGAAAAGGATAAAAAGATAAAGAGTTGTAATTAACAAAATGTTTTAATTGCATACAACAAAATTCAAAAAACAAAATCATGCTACTTTTTAAAAAACAAAATTTATTTTTATCATGTTTTAAAAATACAAAAAAAAATATCTAGACCAGTTTATGATTATCCATTAACATTTGACTAAAATTTCAAAAATATCACAAAAAATAATTTTTTAATTAATATTTGAGGGATAAATTTTGCAATGTAACTTATACTCATAATATTAAATTAAATGAATTAATGTCAATAAACATTAAAAATGAGCTATATCTAGTAAATAATTGCAATGCTAAAATTTAAGTCTCAGAACAGTTACGATTTAATCTAATAAGATAAAGAATTTCTTACAAAAAGAGATATACCTTGAATTTTAGATGAGACCAACGGATAGAAACATGACATAGAAAACCAGTCAATCATAATGCAATTTACCTTAAATAGGGTACATTAGGGGTTATGTGTCTTTCCCTTGCACAACTAGTCTCTTTACTTAGGCTCTCGCAAACCATAATTTTTCTAGTGACCATGATACCAGGTAAAGAATTCCTCAAATCATAACTTTATTATTAAACCTAGAACCCCTTTAATTTATTAAGGCAGCTCCATCATTTGAAGTCGTGCACATCACGACACATATCCATAAATTTCCTTGACATGAAAACATCCCTTTTATTTACTTAAAAATAACATTATCCTATGTTTTCTCTCAACTAAAAAAGAATTGATAGTTAACAACAGACAAAAAATTTAATGGATCCATATTTTCATTTATCTTTTTTATAGAAAGAATAAAAAACATGTTTAAACTAATATTTTCATAAGCAAAAGTGGCCCAATTTTGTCTTGGTTGAAATCGTATTCAATAAAAAAGGATTATATCATCATTCAATTTCTACAAAATATGGAAACAAAATCCTTAAACTGCTCATTTTCTTTTTATACATCACAATACTCTCCACGATTACTCATTTCTTTTTTATGCATCATACTAAACATAGATACATTCATCATCTTTCATTCAAAATACATGCTCTTTCGACACACATGCCATGTATAATATACTCACTCCTTTACTTGATCATTAGCAAGTCATCAAAATCTTACAAGAATACAAGGATGACAAATGTTTCAGAGGACACAAGATCAATTATTCAAACCAGGAACACATGATAGAATCTATAAGAGAGAAAGGGATTAAAGTAGTTATACCTATTATGAAGGAGATTGCTAGTTTTCCTCTACTTTGATAGGAGTGGTAGAATTCCCTGGGCAATAAAGATGTAACAAACTTTACTCTTGAATACTTATGCCTCTCTTTCCATGGGATTATAAGCTTAGGAATATAAAGATGCTTGGTTTTTTGCAAACCAATTTCTCAGGCTTGCCCCCTTTTTTTTCTTCTCTTTTTTTTTTTCAATGTTCTCCCCCTCCTTATGTGTCTAAAGATGGCCTTTCATGAGAGAGGATTTTAAGCTTGAATATTTTTTTCATAATGGCCATCAATCTTACAAGATATTAGCCTTTTAAAGAATGAACGAACCTCAGCTGAAACGTGGGTTAAATGATGACTACCAAGATCTCTTTGCTTGATTCATTGGGAGAGAATCATGGCATACAAGATGTTATATTTCTTTGGTGTAGTAGACCACATGTTTGGTATCATCATCATGTGTGTTTTGCCTACTACAAGGATCAATTAAGAGGGAAAGACATAAGCAAAAAGCAATCTAATTAGTACTTAAAAGTGCATTTTTATCATGGTTTTATATCATCATTTTGCACTTGAAGTATCAATAACTCCTTAACTAAAATATATTTTATAATAATATATCTAATAATATAAGATACCTTAATTTATGATAAATGTTCATTTTAAATGCAGGCCTATCAAATAAATGAAAATATTGATTGATGACTTTAAGAACTTAAATTGCAAGGATAAAGAGATGGCCAAACTTAGAAAAGAGATGTCGGTGCAATCCAAACCGGAACACTGTTCGGTAAATGGGTCATATCTGGAGCTATATATCTCAGATTTAGGTCCAATTTATATGGATGGAAAGGTAAGACATAGGCCTACAACTTTCATATGGAGCCCAAGATCTAAAAAGGCCATTATCAAGTCCAAATTGTAGCAACAACAAAGAAGCCCGAATCTGTCTTCCAGCCCGAGCACTGTTCGGTATTTTGGCCATATCTGGAGTTCTAGAAGTCCAAATGAGCTGAAGTTTTTACACAAGAAAGCTGAGACAATTGCCCACAACTTTCATGTTTGCAACTGGCTCCAGTTTTGACGTTATCAATGACGTTTTGGGCAGACAAGAGAAGATAAAGATTGTCACCAAGTCAAAAGTTGGCCACCCACTTATCAATTAGTCATCAAATCAATAGTTCCCATTTTTGGCCTATAAAAGGAGGCATTTGCCATGCATTTAGGCATCTTGGTTTCCAGATCAAGATCATGCTCTTCCTTTCTCTCTTTGTATTTTTTATGCTTTGTTTTCATTAATATTAAGTTTATGCCTTTCATTTCCTTTCCTTTACTTAGTTAACTTTTATGTTCTTATTTTGTTTATCTATTTTGCTTTCTTTCATTATGTCTAGCTAAGTTAATTATGTCAAGGTGAAAAGGTTACACTAATGGTGTAAGAATAAGTATAATGTAAACTTAATATGGACTTTAATGTTTGATACTAACATGTTTTATATTTGTTATCTTGTTCACTCTTTAATACTTTGCTTGTTAAATAACTAATCTTGATTTATGTTGTATAACACTTGGTACAACAAATGCTTGGCACTTTCATAGCCCATAATGTATGGTATAACCGACACCTGAGCTATGAAAGGAACTTGATTTATTGTTAACATAAGTTATAATCATGAATGCTTGACGAGATTTACAAGTATTAGCATTAATTGAATAAGATGACTAATGTAATCATGTTAACAATATATAATCTGATTGGAACCTCCTTTGTGTGTGGTTTCCAATTCAACTATATATATTTATGAAAACCCAGATTTCTATAGATTTTAGGGACAAAACGATGTTTTTTTTCTTTGAATGTTCATAGATTGTTCTTTTTTTTTTTTACAAACGATTCACACAATTTCCCTTAATGTGAAATGACGTTTTGTTTTAGGTTTTCTTCAATTGAAATTTCACCAACTTCAGATTCATCCTTTTATTTTAGCACCATTTGCGTTTCAATTCTTGGTTCTTGAATCGTCCTCAATTACCAAAATTTCACTTAATGTGAAATGATGTTTTGTTTTAGGTTTTTTTTAATTGAAATTACGCCAAACTTAATATTCATCCTTCCATTTTAGCTCTTTTTGCATTTCAATTCTTGGTCTTTGAATCTTCCCCAATTTAGTCAATTTCTTTTAATTATACCCCAAATACAATTAAACTAATATAAGTTATTTTATTTTTCAATTAAACCCTCAATTATGGCCCAAAAAATTCCCAAACTCAATTTTTACTTGTCATAGTTAATTATTGGTCCAATTTCAAATTTCATCTATTTTTTTGTATTTTTTATTTTTTTATGATTATTTTTAACACGTAAAAGTTTAAAAATGATGAGAATAATGAAATGACGAAATTTACTGAAAAATATTTTTTTTGGATTTTTATAATTTTTCAAAATATATATAAAAAATAGAGAGTTGAAAATTAGGTTATGATAGTTGCCACCTCTTTACAATGCTTACACTACAAAGTCTTGTAAAAAGCTTTGTATAGTAAGCTTGTATGGACACATGATGTTTGTGACGAAAGACATCTGACACCCTTAAATTCAACAAAGGAATCTAACACCCTCGAGAATCATATAGTTGGAAGAACAACTGACTTCATGGTGTCATTCATATATTTCTTGTTCGTGAATTAATAGTTATCGGGTGAGGATTTTCATTTTCAATATTGCTAATGTTTATATACAAGTTATCTTTATATCACATTCCTATCAAACCGGATTGACTTTCTCGGAATTTTGTGTCTTTACTAGTGGGTTGCGTGACCACGTAATCACATACAAGTGGTCTCATTTTTATGAGTGACATGTATAAGATGAACAAAGTGGAGATGGTCCCGTTATAACAAATGACTTACCCAGTGTGAAAATATCAAAATTTGGTTATTTAGATAACTGATCTAATTGATCTACCTCAAGGTGTAGAAACAACTTACTTGGCTTCAAGATTTCCTAACGCTTCCTGATTGTACAATCAAATTTTTTGTTGGTATCATGGCTTAAGGATAACTTCTTTATTGATTTTGATTCATTAGAGCCTTTTTGGACTTCATCGAGGATTTATTTCTATATTTTGTTTTCTATAAAAACATTATGCAATGCTATAGGGTTAGATGATATACATGTATCCTTACTTATTTTGAAATATAGCCCCCCTTGCAATCTTTCTTACTTGATAAATTAGGTTTGTAATTTTTTTGACAAGTTTTTATTAGTTACTTGACTCTTCAGCCCATTCTATTTTTGCCCTTGTGATTAATGTGTTTTACTGCTTTTTGGTTATACAACTTAGACCTCGTGTCGTAGATGTTATCCTTTTATGTGTGTTATGTAATGCTTTATGTAGTTAACTATTCCTTGAAAAATGGAAAACTATCTTTTAAACGTAATGTTGCCCCTTAGTCAGATAATCCCCCTTTCCCACGTCTCTTCAATGTTGAATTTGTGAACAATCATACACTTGTTGTTTACATTAATAGAGGATTGATACTCTGTTTTTTGTTTTTATTTAAGGAATTTAACAAGTTTTTTATTGCCAAGGATTATTTTGAATTGCTCCGAATTAATTTGGTTTTGTAACCCTTTTAGTGATCATAAAAAAGGCATTGATAGTACACCATTTTTGTTAGGCTTCAAAAAGAAAACCATCTTCCATCCATGAAGATGCCTCCTAATTGGACCATATTTTTAAAGTGTGATGTTACTTTTAATTGTTGAGGGAGTTCACTAGATTAATCATTATCATGAATTGTTTAGAGCCACATTCCTTCCAATTGATTATGTTGCGTATATTCTTCTGATAAAGTCGCCCTTTATCTATTTTATCCATAAACAGTATTTCCTTTTAGTTTAGCAACCTCTTATCTATCATCATCATTCAATCTTATAGAAAATCATACTGCTTGTTTTTTTCATGGGCAATATGAACTTCTCATACATCAATATTGTATTTGCCAAAGAATTTTGCAAACTTGGTCAAGGACCATTATTTTTGTAAATTATTTTTCTTGTTTTGTGAACAAATCATAAATTTAAAAATTATATTCTTTCAAATCTAATTGTTAAAAAAAAAATCAAGATGTAAACTTGAAAGTAGTTTCATGAAAATTAATTTTTTTTTGGTCAAAAACCCAAAACATATCATTTAATCATAAGATATATTTTGATCTTTTTGGTGGTCAAAATATAGTCGACCAAAAGTATTCTAACTTCTCTTTTTTTTTTTCAATAATCAATTATTAAAATATATAAAAATAAAGTTCTATAACTAAAATATAAATTTTAAAGAAGAAAGTTTAGTGTGGAAAGATGCACCTCTAGAAATAAACTTTTTCAGAAAGCATATGCACTAGCATACAAAACAAAACAAACCTCAAAAAAGGCAAAAACAAAAGTTTAATGATCGGGGCATAAAAAATTATAATTTTTAGAGACTGAAAAGAGAAAAGACGCAATGCATGGAAGGGTGAAGATACAAGTTTGCATAAATAATGGTATCGCAGTGAATTCCCCGTTTGTTTTTTAATTTAATTGTACTTGTCAAAAATTTTATTATCTATGACCATCACCGTCATTTTAAAAGCTCGGAAAAATGCCAACAGTCACCAGTACTATTACTATATCAAAAAAAAAATTTTGTGTTTTTAATATTGTGGTTAAAATAATATTTATTTGAAATTTAAAAAATAATTATTTATTATTATTTTTTTATTATAATATATTAATATTAAAAATAAATTTTAAAAAAATAAAAAAATATTATTTTAATATATTTTTAAATTAAAAATATTTTAAAATAAAATTACGGTAACAAATATACTCTTAATATCTTTCACCAAAAGTTTCTTTAACAAATATTGTAGTGATTAACAATAGTTCTTTTCTTATAATGAAAACTAGTCATGGGCACTCATGCTATGCTGTGCATATAATTCAAACTAAACGAAAGGGAATAAGGTTTCGGTACTGCATATACATGTTTTTTTATATTATAAAAAATTTAATTGATAATAAAAAAACAGATGATTTTACATTTCATAAAACAGAAATATATTAACCTATAAATTATAGAAATCATCGTTAATACTAATAAATTATTTTTTACGATAAGAAGCAAAAGATATATATATATATATATATATACTTGACCTAGTAAAACAGGTATCATTTCAATTTTTTATTACATTGTGGGGGAAATAAAATGGATATTATTAAGAAAGATAATGATTTAGATTCTAAAAAAAAAGATTTTTAATCAAGATTCTCACTTCTTATTAATTGTTTAAAAAAAAACGTATATTTTAAATAGCATTATGGTTTATTGATTTGAAATAGGGGAAATCAAAATAAAAATTAGAAACAATCCTATTAATTTGAAATAAAGAGCGAAAAATATATCACTCTAATTAAAACTTCATTTTTTTATTCTTGTGTTTTTTATTTTTTTCACAAAAAAATTTCTTTTTAAATTTCTTTTTTATTAAATTAAAACATATCATAATCTTGAAAGGAAGTTTGAATAAAAAACAAAATGAAAATCATAAATTAATAATTTTCTTGGAAAATACAAAAAATTATATAAAAAAATATGATGATCATATTATAAATAGCTAACTTACCAAGATCAAAATAGAAAAATAAAAAATTAAGAGATGAAATTATTTTTTTGTTAATGGGAGAAATAGTTATTTTTCCCGCATAATGTTGTGCAAATCTTTTTTTATTTAATTTGTTTATAATTAAAATACATATTTAAATGAAAGACAATGAATTCAAGAAAAAATATGTTTTGTTAGAAGAAATATTCTTTTCTTATTAATTTTTTTTTGTTAGAATAAAATAACTTTATTATTTGCATCAGGGAATAAAAGGCAGTGACAATTAAATTAAAAATGTGTTATTTTTTTATCATTTTAAATAAAATAAGTAGTAAAAATATATCTCTTCACTATAACTGTATTCCTTATTAACACATTTCTTTATTGTCTAAATGAAAGTTTTAATATAAAAAAAATATTAAGATAATGTCTTAATATTGTATATGTTATTAAAGACAAAAACAATAATTAATCTGACAAAACCATATAAAAAAATCAATAAATTTTTTTTTATTTTAATTGAATATTCATTATCATATTTTTATTTTTTTACATATTAGGTAAAAATAATTTAAAAAAACAACAATAGTTAACATTCCCATACTAATCAATAGTATCATTAAAAACCATGAAAATATTAAATATTAGTTCAAATATCATATTAAGTATATTATTTATAGTGCAATACAATAATATATATATATATATATATAAACATGATAAAAAGGGGCTTGAATTGGGTAAGTAGATTTATTGTATTTGTCACGACAGATGATGCATTATCAATATTTAATTATTTAAAAAAATAGATAATATGTTGTCCCCCTCGAAGCTTCAGCCTGGCCATTGAGTTCTTGCTGTCACACCTTCTTTTGTTTGGCCAAGTGCACAAATCCAATATCTTTCATCTTTTTATATGGTTTTTTATATATAATTTTGAAAATATGATTGAAATCATCATATTAGGTTACTGTTTGAAAATATTATTGAAATCAAGTTTCTTAGAATTTTAAAATTTATTTTTTGTTTAAAATTATTTTTTATATATTTTTATATCTTTTTAATTTGTTGATATTAAAAATAAATTTAAAAAATAAAAATATGTTACTTTGATGAATTTTTAAACTAAAAAATACTTTAAAAAATAAATATTACAGCACTTCTGAACCTCTCTATCAAACAAACAAGCCCTAAGCTAGATTTTAAAGCATTACCAAGAACAAATTCCCGCAGGGCAGCAACTGGACATTGAAACCTAAAATATAATGAGATTATTAGTTAGTGGTTGCAAGTGGGCCAACATCAACCGAAGATGCCATGAACGACAAGTGAAAGCAGAACAACCGAAAACCATAAGCATCGTTGTCACTATTTATTAAACTAAAAGAAAGGCTATAGAGAGTAAATGGAATGACTCCCTTTCTCGTGTCATATTCGGACATAAAGGGACAACATAAGACGGCTACTAGTATTTATTTATTTATTTATT
This sequence comes from Populus euphratica, assembly GCF_000495115.2. Classification (NCBI taxonomy): domain Eukaryota; kingdom Viridiplantae; phylum Streptophyta; class Magnoliopsida; order Malpighiales; family Salicaceae; genus Populus; species Populus euphratica. The sequence continues at coordinate 161,403 of NW_011499966.1, forward strand.
TATTTTCCTATGGGGTCGCTAACATGACAAAGCGACAAGTCTTAAGTGGAGCGCTTCAACAAACCCATCTCACAAAAAGCAGATGCAATCGTGATCCAATTAGAATCCCTTTCTTTTTTAAGTGTTTGGACAGGGTTTCAGTTTCGAAAGGCTTCTGCAACATCTCGTATTTTTCGTCACATGAATAAATTAAAAAAAAGAAAGGAAAAAAAAATTGGGTGACATTTTGCCGTGCTTGGACTGCGTAGTTAGTTTAGTTAGTTGAGGCCTGTACATTAAGTTGTATTTGTCAGCATTAACTTTATTGATTTTGTTTATATAAATATATTTAATTTATTATTCATGATTTATTTATTTTTAATATTCATTAAGTATTTTATCAATAAATATAATATTTCATATAATATTGATTAATGAATTTAGAGTAAAAATAAAGTTCTTAGAATAAAAATATTTTATGAAAAAATTATAAAATTGTAATTATGGGATTTTTATTGCATTAAAATGTTATTCATAAATATTCATTGTTAATGATATATTAAGATTTTATATTAACTATAGTTGTTGAGACTGATATATATAAAAGTAGTTCTTATAAGATGAGGTATGAATAATACTTAGAACCAATATATAGGTGTTTGTCGGATAACATGTACACTGAACTAGCCTACATAAGAATTTCAAATGGAGAGATTATATAGAATGACTCATGTGACAGTTAGGTAAGCGATCATCAAACTTGAGATCACTAAGTTATCTTATTATGTTTAGATCCTGCTACATATTATCCTAGTCAAGGATAACAAAGGAGCAGATATTAGATATAACATGAACTAGATGAAAATATTTAAGTAATCAAGAGAGAACTTATCACTTTAAGCGAATTGGAAAAAAAAATCTTCTATCTATTATTAAATAATATTGATTGTAAATCATTATGTTGGGTGGAATGAGATTTAAAAAGAGTTCAAATTTTATTTAGAGAATTAATAACTAAGTCGAAACATTGTTGATGAAAGGATAATTATTGCATTAAGAAACTGGTCACAAAAAGATTAAGTCAAATCACTTATGACTTTTCTAATATTTGGAGGATCATGATAGGTTACTAGACATTGTATACTAATATAAATCAATCACAATCAATTATTGAATTGATAATAAATTAATTAATTTAATTTATTTAATCATCTTTTATTTAGAATTATGATTTATATTTAGGCTAATTTATTAGGAAACCTAATTGGTCATACACATAAGAATTATTAGTCAGAAATTAAAATGGAATAATTAATCAAACGTGACTTGATTGTAAATAAATTTTAAAAATCGAGGACTGGAATGTAATTAATACATGGGGTTACAATTCTAGATCTAGAAACAATCAAGTAAGGACTTGATTGAATAATTTTTTAAAATTAGCTTAAAATAATATAAGTGATATTATTTAAGGGACAAATTAATATTTTATCATTTATAAAAAATTTAGGTTTTTCTATAAATAAAAAGTCATGCCTCTTTTTTTCTAAAGGTGGATAGAGGTAGGTAGAGTACACTACAAAAACACTTAAAATACATAAGAAAAGAGCACTCTTAGGTATAACAATTCGTCTCTCCAAAAAATTAGGAGATTTTTTACTAGTAATTCATATGGATTGTCATTAGTGGTCGGATATTTTAGTGAAATGTGGTTTGCAACAACTTAGCTTTAAAGCAATTGTTCAAAGCCCAAAGGAACATTTAATTTTCATGTAATCTCCATATAAACCCTAAACAACCTTAGATTTGCTTAATAGGATTCTTACAACTCTAAAAGAAAAATTAAATTTATAATTTTCACTATGTATATGTGTTTCAAGAAACTCAACAATATTAGCCATAGCCATAGGTTATCCTCACATTTCAATGATTTCATTAATGTGGGGTAAGACAAGCTTATATCGGGTCACAAGTAAGGCTCAAGTGAAAATGTTAGAATTACAACCAGTGATAAATCAATGACTACTGAAACTTAAGGCCTGATAAATATTTGATTTTGGTATGCTAGAAGTTAAAATTTCTGCATTAGTTAGTTTTTGGTATACTAGAAGTTAAAATTTTTACATATAGTTACTTTTTTGTTGTTATTTATAAAAAATTGAATTCCATACATTATAGTGTGGAAAAATATATACTATATTATTTTTTTCAAATTAAAATAAAACTCAAATCAAATTTCAATCTCTCTCTTTCTCTTTTACGACATAGAGTGTTAGATTATATTTTTTTTTCATTTAATAATGGAATTCTCTTTTATTTATATATATCACCATATTCCAAACTAGCACTACGGACATGTGATTTTTTTATTTAGAAGAACACTCAAACTATTACCAAATAATAAAGTATTTTGTTATTTTTTTTCTCATTAACAAGTTTATTGGATCTTGAATCACACTATCGGATTGTTGTCTCTCCTTGTAAACCCATTTTTTTATAATGATATTAAAATCAATTTCAATTCTTAAAATAATTTCTATATTTTGTGTGTACTTATATTTTGCAACCTATCCTTTTAAAAGTTGCACTTTGCACCCTCAAATTGACATCAATGTGATTTGATTAATTATGCACGCTCATGCGCAAACAAATGTCTATTTTAATGTTAATAAAAAAAAATAACATAAATATTCAAATGTTGACATATATTTTAATTTAATGGTACTTAAAAGTGTATTTTTATTAAGGCATTATATCATCATTTTGCACTTGAAGTATTAATAATTCCTTAACTAAAATATATTTTATAATAACATATCTAATAATATAAGATACATTTAATTTATGATAAATAATTATCTTAAATGCAGGCCTATCATATAAATCAAGAGATTGATTGATGAGTTTAACTACTAAAATTAAGAAGACAAAGGAAGGTCTCAGCTTAGAAAAGAGATGCTGGTTCAATCCAAATTGGAACATTGTTCAGTTATTAGGTCATATCTGGACTTGTAGATCTTGGATTTTAGTTTGGTTTATATGGTTTAAAAGCTAAGATATAGGCCTAAAACATTCATAACAGTCCAAGACTCAATTCTGTCTTTTGAAATTCCAAATCTTAGAATCAAAAGATAAGTCTGAATCTATCTTACAGCCTAGATATTATTCAATGTTCAGCCAATATCTCAAGTTCTAGAAGTTCAAATGCACCTATTTCTTTTTATTAGAAAGATAAGATAATTTCTTAGAACTTTCATGAATACCATCTATTCGAATTTTGATGTTAGCAGTGATGTTTTATTCAAACAATAAAATAAGAATTGCCACCAAGTCAAAATAAGGCCACCTACTCAACAATTAGTCAACAAATCAATAATTTCAAATTTTGACCTTTAAAAAGAGGCATTTGCCATGCATTTAGGTATCTTGGTTTTCAGATCAAGATTATGCTCTTGCTCTCTTTCTTTATATATTTGTAATGCTTAAGTTTTGTTTTTATTAATATCTTGTTTATAGCTTTCATTTCCCTTACTTATATCTTATTTAAGCTCTTATCTTGTTCATTTATATTTCTCTTTTTTATTAGATTTAGCTAAGTTTATTATATTAAGGTGAAAATGTTACACTAATTGTCACAAAATACGAGCCAGCGCGACGTCATTTGGCGATGGCAAAGGCTTTTTTTCATGCCTCCGATGTGAGATGTGGTGTTGGGAACACAAAGTACGAGCCAGTGCGACGTCATTTGGCGATGGTAGAGGCTTTTTTTCGTGCCTCCGATGTGAGATGTGGTGTTGGGAAAGTTTTTGGATTTAATTATAAAATTATAATTAATGTTTAGGAGTCGTCACTTAGTATTATGGTCACTAGGACCCTATAATCTATGAGACTCTAAGTAAGGGACTGGTTGTGTAAGAGAAAGATCGAGACTCTGAGTAAGGGACTGGTTGTGTAAAAAAAAGATGCATCACCCCTAGTCTTTCCTAAGGCTCAAGAAAAATCTTTTTTCATTAGAAAGTCTCTACCTTATTAGGTTAAATCCTAACTGTTCTAATATCTATATTTTAGCATTGCATTTATTTACACCTTGTATCTTTAATAATTGAGGATGTACTTTATTATATAATTTTACAACCAACAAATATTCAAGTCTACATCTGGATCCTAAAAAAATTAAAAAACTATTTTTGACATATTGGCCAAATTCTAATAGATAATTATAAATTGGTTACGATATTTATTTTTGAAAAAAAAATTAACTTGAAAAAGATGCAATTTTTGTTTTTTTAAGAAAAAAAAAATTAACATGAAAAAGATGCAATTTTTGTTTTTTTTAATAAAAAATATGCTTGGAAAAATCTCAGGATTTGGCCGTATATAACTAAATATTTTTTTTGAAATTTTTTTATCTTTTAAAATATTTTGGAGAAAATTAGGTATTTTAATACCGGATTTATATTTTACAGTATAAATATACACCCAGATATTATGCAAAATTGGTAGAAAAATCGATAAGAAAATCACATTTTTTTAAATGATTTTGGAATTTATTTATTTATTTTTTATTTTTTTAATATTATAACACACACACACACACACACACACACACACACACACACACACACACACACACACACACACACACACACACATATATAATTCACTCATGTATGAACAGTAGGATGTGAATTATATTTCACACTCATGTATGAGCAGTAGGACGTGAATTATATTTCACGCCTATTGTTCATGTAGTAAATAGTAGGGAGGGAAGGAAGGAAAAAGAAGAAGAAAGGGAAAGGGAAAGAGAGCGGATAACCTAGCGTGGTGGTAGTGGTTAAGAATGGTGGAAGAGCTGGTGGTCGAGGGTTGGAGCTGGTTGCAGGTCATGGACAAAAGAAGAAAAGGTTGCAGAGGAGAGAGTAACGCTGGAAGAAAAAGAGAAAGAAGGTCATGGTGGCTGCTTGGTGGCCGGCTGGTGGTAAAAACGATGGTTGAGGCTGTGACACAAATGGTGGCCGGCGGTAGAGGAAGCAAAAGAAGAAAAAGAAAGACGCATGGGGGAGAGGGGTTGTAGCAAGGAGAGAGAAACCAACGGTGACTTTTTGTGGTCAGTTGGTGGTTGTGTTGGCTTCCTGTGGTGGAGCTGATGGTAGAAAGACCAATGGTGATAGTGGTGGAGGCTAAAGGCAACGGTGGAAAGAAGAAGAAAGAAGAAATGTGCAGAAACTAGAAGAAAATTGGTTTTTGGCTGATTTTGGACCCTAATTTCTCCTCCCTTAGGCCATGAAATCCACCTTTATTTATAGGCAGTAGAAAAGGGCAATCTTGTCTCCACTATAGATAAATTTCAGCCCTTGATTCAACTAGTAAGGATCCTAACTATTGGCTCAAATTAGATATCATGAGTTGCAAAATCTGTAGACAAAAGCTGACTGAGTTGGCCTCTTTAGGCTATCACTAAATATGATGTATTATCATTGAGTCTAAATTGATCACATGGGGTTGTAGATAAACTGCAGAAGATCATTTTCGTGTAAGATTTTCAAATTTGATGGATGTTAAGTACATTAAATACAGCTGCAAAGTAGATAACCGGATCAACTTGTTCAAAAGAAAAAAGAAGATAATGAACAGTGTTGATTCCTATTTTTGCCAAAGTTCATTTCAATCCTTGCTCTTTCAATAGCTTTCAATTGAACCCTAATTGATCCTAAAACATTTTTATTTAATATAATTAAACCTCTAATTTCAATCAATTAACTTGGTAAAAATTAAATTTGATCTCTTAAAATTCCAAACTTCTCAATTAAGCCAAAATTAGGTTGTCAAACTTAATTTTTTACCACCTAAGCCCAAAATAAAATTAATTTTCCCATTTAAATTATAATCAAGTCCTTGCACTTAATTAAATCCTTTAATTGGACTCAAATTAATTCTTAAACATAATTAAAATTTAATTTGACCCATGATTAAATCAAATTGGCTTATTAAAAATTTAATTATATCATTGAACTCAATTTTTATGCAAATTTGTTCAATAATCATTCAATTTGACCTTGAATTTGCATTTTCTCTATTTTTTAGCATAATGGGGTATAATTAGGCCTTAAATTTTCTCAAAAAATTGTTGCTTATTTTTTTCTATTTTTATAGCCCACATTGATATGCTTTTTTCCACATTGTTAGTGTTTATTTATTTATTTATTTTTATTTTGAAAAAATTTAATTTTTAGGGACTAACCCAAAATTGGGTTATGACACTAATGGTGTAAGAATCAATATAAACTCAATTTAATTTTTATGCAAATTGATCTGCACCAGCATCTCTTTTCTAAGTTTGGCCATCTCTTTGCACTTTCTATTTCAATTATTAAACTCATCAATCAATCCTTTCATTTATGTGATAGGTCTGCATTTAAAATGAACATTTACCACAAATTAAAGGTATCTTATATTATTAGATATGTTATTATAAAACATGCTTTAGTTAAGGAGTTATTGATTGAGAATTAGGCTTGATGGTTTATTTTGGTTTGCATTCTATAAGGTTATTCAGGTCTTATGACCTGATTTACGGGTTTGGTCAGCTCACTTGGATTTTTTTGTCTTATTTTTATTTTATTTTATTTTATTTTTCCTCTTTAATTTTTGGTTGATTAGAAATTGAGTTTTATAATTTGATTTGATTTACTTTCTATAGAGTTATCCTGATTTTATGACTCATGTTTAGCAAGTTAACTTGAGCTGGCTTGACTTATTTTTTTTATTGAATTTTGGTTTAAATTCCATCCTTTAACATTGGTTGATTCATAATTGTGTTTAATTTTTTTTAATTTGTTTTCTTTAGAGTTATCATGATCTCATAACTTGGGTACCGGATTTAACATATTGACCCGACTTGATTTAGATTGATCTAATATGTTGTAGTTTCAATACTTTAAAAAAAGAGAAAATGTTGTCCTAATTTTTTGAATTCAAATTGTATTTTTATCAATGTTCGGGTTATCTTTGAATTTGTCAAGTCAAACAAGTCATGTAAGGTCAATTCTCAAAAAATCTTTTTTCTCAAAAAACACATTAAAATCTAGATATTTTTAATGCTAATACAAATTGATCCAATCCACAGTATAGTGCAATCACTGATCTAGTTACTTCTCAAACAAAGCGGAATCTTTGTTTATTTCTTAAAAAAAACTAATTTGATTTGATTAAAGTTTACCATTTTCTAAACAAAATTTAATTAGCAAAATACAATTAAGATTGTATTTATATTATAATGGATTTGAAATTACTAAATAGAGAGGAATAATAATGGGATGAGTAAACTGGTGAGATGCCCAAACTGGTGGGATGCTCAAACTAATGATATGCCTAAACATTTGTCCCTTCTCAATCATGAAGATAATGTCTATCTCTTAATGGGAAACCAATTATCCATCCCTTTTATTAGCAAATTGATTACATGTTCCCTTTTTTTAATGAGTTTTGCCATTAATCCCCTCTCATCAGTATTGACCTCATATCCTCCCTCATTTCCATACCGACTTCACTTACTTTTTATTGATAGATTGACCTTCTATCCCTTTTCCTTGATAAATTGACCTCGCTTCCTCCCTTTCTGGTAGACCCAACCTCTGATGGATGGACCACGGGTTCCTTTTAGTAATAGAATGATCACGTTTTCTTGCATCAATTATATGTCCCTTTTTAGTAGAGTTATCATACGTTCTCTTTGATAAAGCTTATACCTTTAAATCCAATTATTACAATCTAGGTGCATTAACACAATCAAAAGATTGATGTTTTCTTTCAAGTACAGAGCTGTTGAAGTAATAAATAACCTAGTAAGACCGGGGTCGAACCACTAGAAGATTAACTTTATAATAATAATAATAATAATAAGTTAAAGAGGACTTTGAGATGTAAGATTAGTGTGAGGATTAAACAATGATAAAAAAAAATATCAAGGTTAAATAATACACTAATGGTATTAAAAATAAATATGATAGAAACTATTTTTATTACTCAACTAAAAACCACACCCAAAGGAGGTTCCAATCGGATGATTTGTCATTAATAGCTTATTATAAATTTTTAACATGATCATATTAATTATCTTATTTAAGTAACACTAAAATTTTAAATATTATTAAGAATTCATGATGCTAACTTATGTTAACAACAAATCAAGTTCCTTTCATAGTACAGATGTAAGTTATACCATATGGTTGGCTATGAAAGTGCCAAGTATTTTTTATACCAAGTTTATATAACACAAATCTAAATTAACCATTTAACAAGCAAGGTATTAAAAATTAATACGATAAAAATGATAAAACATGTTAATAGCAAATTGTTTAGGATATAAGCATTGAAGTCCATATTGAGTTTATATTATACTTATCCTAACACCATTAGTGAACCCTTTTCACCTTGACATAGTAAACTTAACTAAACATAATGAAGAAGAGAAACATAAATAAACAAGAGGAGAACATGATTATATAAGTTAACTAAGTAAAGAAAAAAAAATAAAAGATATAAACAAGACATTAATGAAAGCAAAACTTAAGCATTAAAAAAAAAAGAGCAAGAACATGATATTGATTTGAAAACCAAAATGCTTAAATGCATGGCAAATACCTTCTTTTATAGGCTAAAATTTAAAATTATTGATTTGATAACTAATTGTTGATGGGTGGTTATATCTTAATTTGGTGAAAATCCTTATCTTCTTTTATGAGCAAAACGTCATTGCTAACATCAGAATTTGAATAGATAGTCTTTATGAAAGTTCTAGAAAAGTGTCTCAGCTTTCCAACAAAAAAAAAGAACAGACTTCTAAAACTCAAGATATGGGTTGAACATTGAATAGTGTTTAAGCTAAAGGACAGATTCAGACTTCTCTTTTGATGCTAAGATTTGGACTTACAAATGAAATAATTGAGTCTTGGACTCCCATGAATATTTTAGACTTGTTTCTTAGCTTTCTAGTCATATAAACCAAACTAAAATCCAATATCTATAGCTTCAAATATGACCTAATGATTAAACATTTTTCTAGTTTAAATTGAATCAGCATCTCTTTTCTATGCTTATCTCTCTCTTTGTCTTCTCAATTTCAGTAGTTAATCTCATCAATTAATCTTTTTATTTATGTGATAGGCCTACATTTAAGATGAATATTTACCATCAATTAAAGGTATCTTATATTATTAGACATGTTATTATAAAATATGCTCTAGTTAAGGAGTTATTGATACCTCAAGTACAAAATAATAATATAAAACCTTGATAAAATTACACTTTTAAGTACCTCATTTTTCACTATTTCTTTCATATTAGGATTAAGCTTTTGTTATATTTTTTAGAGGGTTTAGCATTTTCCTCTAAATAAATTCTATGTGTGCAATTCAAATGACTTATTCGTTTTATATTAGCTATGGTTCATCCTAATGTATTTTTATGCATTTTCAGAGTCTATAATAACTTATCTTCTTGATCTGCATTAAGTTTGGAAAAGTTTTATTTTCTCTCAAAAATGAGTATTTAAAATTGAATGGTAATGACTTCAAATCAAATTTTTGTGGTTGAACACTTAAAGGTACGGGCTCAATTGATCATGGTGACAATTCTTCAATTTATGGTCTCTAATTACTTAACTTTGATTTTTCCTGAAAATAGACCATTTATAAATTGTCAGATTCATCAATCTCAATTTCACTAGAACTGGTTTAAAATTGATTATGAACTAATTTTTCAATAAAAGTCCATTTCCTATAAATGAATATCATCTCCAAGTTGCTTGCAAATGTTGAAAATATTCATTTTCTAAGTCATGTTTTCAAATGGTAACTTTATTAGTCCATTCCTACAAGTAATCAATGCATTAGAAGTTGCAAGAAATGAACGTACTAAAATAACAGGAATTGAATTACATATTTTAACAAGTAGTGTATCTAAGACAAAAATTGATGAGGTAAATAAATTTATTAATTTGAACTAACATATCCTCAACTATTTCTTTAAGCACTTTTATAGATCTATCAACAGGTAAGAGAGTTACTTAAATTGATTTTAACTCACCTAGATTGAGACTTTGAAACACTGAATGTGGAAGTTTATTCAAACTCGTTCCAAGATCAAGTAAAGCTCGTTCAATTTTATATTCTCCAATAAAGCAAGAAATTATAGGACAATCATAGTCTTTATATTTCAAAGCATTATTTTTCTGAAAAATGATACTTACTTGTTCGGCTAAAAAACCTTTTTTTTTTACATTCAGTTTTCCCTTCACAATGCACAAATATTTCAAAAATTTAGCATAGAAAGGTACATGTTTAATAGCATCCAGCAAAGGTATATTGATCTTTACCTATTTGAAAGTTTCAAAGATTTCAGAGTTGTGATTGACTTTTCTTTTTTTGGTCATGGCATGAGGAAATGAAAATGCTAGCAGGGAATTAGTCTTTTCTTTACAATATTTAGGTTCAACCACTTCCTTACCCTTAAAGATTAACTCATCATGTTTCTCACAAGGTTCAATAATGGGTTTTTTCATAACCTTACTACTGCGAAGAGTGATGAGTGATTTGACTCATAACCTTGCTACTGCGAAGAGTGATGAGTGATTTGACTTGATTCAAGTGTTGGCTTCCAAAACTACTTGCATTTGAATTGTATTATTCTTTATGATTTTGTTGTGGTTGAGATGAAAACTTACCTTTCTCTTGAAAACTGAGAGCATATGTGAATTTTACAAGAGCATCTTTTTAGATTTGACATGGTTTGAGCATTTTAAGTATTAATTGTCCCCTGCTTTTCAATGAATGCATGCACTGTTTCCTCAAGACTTCTTCTAGGAGGGGGAACATAATAAGATGCATATTGATGAGAATTTTAAAAATTATATTGTGGTTGAAAGGATGCCTATGAAGTTTGTGCATTATTATTACTACTCTTCCAACTGAAATTTGGATGATTTCTCCAACCAGGGTTGTCTTCTCCCAAGTGCAGGAGTGTCAAAGTAATGGAGGTTAATTATATAAATTATAGATAACAATAATACAACACAACAATAACAACAACAACAACAATAACAATAACAATAACAATAATACTAGTAGTAGTAGTAGTAGTAGTAGTAATTA
>NW_011499966.1:173135-174789 GCF_000495115.2 Populus euphratica
AGGGTCAACAATGGGGGTTATTTAGACTTCTAGAACTCCAGATATGGGCCAAATACTAAACAGTGCTCGAGCTAGAGGACAGATTCGAACTTCTATATTGTTACTACAATTTGGACTTAAAAATGGTCTTTTTAAATCTTAGGCTCTATATGAAAGTCAAAGGTCTCTGTCTTACCTTTCCATCCATATAAAGTAGACCTAAATCCAAGATCTATAGCTCTAGATATGACATAATTACCAAATAGTATTCTGGTTTGGATTGCACCGGCATCTCTTTTCTAAGTTTGGTCATCTCTTTGTCATTTTAATTTCAATTCTTAAATTCATCAATCAATCCTTTTATTTATGTGATAGGCCTGCATTTAAAATAAATATTTATCACAAATTAAAGGTATCTTATATTATTAGATATGTTATTATAAAACATGTTTTAGTTAAGAGTTATTGATACTTCAAGTGCAAAATGGTGATATAAAACCTTAATAAAATGCACTTTTAAGTACTAATCACAATCCCCAACCAGCTTATTACTAGTCCCTAATAATCAAAGCGTTAAAATAGAAAAATAATTTGTAAATTCCACAAAGCAAGGTACTCATCATTCAACTTCCATTAATCTATCCAGATAAACAAACTCTCTTTAAATTTATATATATGCTCAACACATAGTTATGGGTCTTTACTTGGAAGAAAATAAAAGTCTTGTTCTAATGTTTAAGGTTAACTTCTTTGGGTTGGGATTTTTTTTTTGTTTTTTAATATATATACTTGTAACTTAAAACACAATGCATCTTCAATCCATGTAACAAGCATTCAGCTAATAACTCCCAAACCAGTTGGTCTTGGGGCATTAGGTGTTGAGACACCCCTACGAGCGCGTTGGGCAAATAGCTCCCAAATCAATTGAGTTTAGGGTATTAGGTGTTAAAACACCCCTTCGAGCGTAATTGCTTAGGTTAAGGAGGCTACAAAACCAAACTTATCTACATATTTATTATCATCATTATTTTTTTTGCTCTTTTTTTTTTTGCAAATTGTATACTATCCATTTTTCTTAGTTACCTTTAACAAAAAAAAACATAAATAATATAATAATATAATGTGCAACCCACAATCATATGTTAAAATATATGTGTGTGAAAATAAAGGTTTAAAATACATGTTAAATGAGTATATGAGCATAATTAAGTGATAATAGTATGAAAGTTTGTAAACCTAAATATTTTAAAAAGTATTATAATAGACTTTGTTAAGAATTGTTACTAAATGCATCTCAGGACTCACTTTAACAAAAGAGCTCCTTTACTCTGCAATCCTACTAATAACAATTTTGCACATGCTTTATAAAATGAAAAACACAGTTAGTTAATTTTTTTTCGTCCACTACTACCCTCTCTCCCAATCAAAATGAGGCATTGTCCTCAATGTCCTAAAGTAAAAAGATAGAGTATAGAAGACATCATCTGAAATAACAAACACTGACAAACCTATGGGTTTATGATGAATATGCAGTTTGGCCCAAGAGGAAATGTGAAAGATCTCTTCCAATATGCCTAGACTACCTGGTAAGGCAATGAAGGCATCAACATGGTTAAACATTGCATTCATTCGAACAGACATTATAGAGACTTGTAGTTCCTCTCTAATTGTTTTT
>NW_011499966.1:175088-179240 GCF_000495115.2 Populus euphratica
TTTGAGTAGAAATAAAAGAATGGAAGAGAGGATTTTATAAATGAGAAATTAAAAAGGCAATCATACCACCTATATGTAGGCCAACTAGAGTCGCACACTCTCTCTCTCTCTTTATTTATTTATGAAAAAATATGTGTATGTACAGGTAGTTGTGATTGTGGCTTACTTCTTCTCTTGGTTTTATGTCCAAGAACGGCTTAAACGCCCTCTGTGGGTCGGGGATAGACTTCCCATCGAGTTTTCTTAAAAACTGGCAAACAGGGTCTTTTTTAGTCAAATTCCCAAGACTAAATCGATCATGTTCTTTATAAAAATAGGGTCATAAATCATGAATTGAACGATGCACATCTCTACTAGGATGCATTGACATATATTTTCTTGAACAGATTTTAATTGACCACTCCTTTTTAATTCTAATACCTCGACCTTTCTAACTAAAGATACAAATTTAGCTTGAAGGTCATAATCTTCTTTAAGGTTGTACAAATCTCTACTAGATGTATGAGGTTGAGTTTTACCTGGTACATACCTCGACCTCATTTTCTGCTAACAAGTCTAGATACTTCAATGCTTCATTAAGATCTTTATCTTCAAAAGTTTCATTGCACATCAATTCCACCATTTGTCTACCTATAGGTGTTAATGCTTTATAAAAATATGAAATTAATCTTCATATTTCAAAACCATGATGAAGATAGGTATTAAACAAGTCTCTATACCTATCCCAACACTGATAAAATATTTCTCCTGACTTTTGAGTTAATGTGGTGATTTCATTTCTGAAAAGGTTTGTTTTATGAGAAGGGAAAAAAAATTTTAAAACTGTTGTTGCATATGGATCATAACCTAAGATTTTATAGTCATGTTTTATTTTTATGTTTTAAAGAAAAAGGAAAAAAAGCTTTAATATGATGGTGTTCATACTACAATTTAAATCATTATAAGTGTTACAAACTTCTTCAAATTCTCTCAAATACAAGTATGGATTTTTTAGTTCTAAGTCATGAAAAATAGGTGCACTTATTCTTGTTGGATTCATGTGGTCTCTTAGTATTCTAACTCAATTATTATCATTATTCTCATTATAAAGTGACTGATTATCCTCTTTGGCCATATTATCTGAAAATGATAAGGATTTCCTAGAAATTCTATCACTTAATATACATATGCAAAATCTTATGCAAGTGTAGAAGGAAAGAAAAAGAAAAATAAGAAACAAAGAAAAATAATTGGAAAGATAATAAAAGTGAAACGAAAAATAAAATAAAATATATAGTTTATAAAGTAACTTACCTCCCCGACAACGGCGCCAAAAACTTAACACGATCAAAAGATTGATGTCTTCTCTCAAATGCATGAGTGTCGAAGTAATAAATAGCCCAGCGAGATCGAATTCGAACCATAGGGAAGTTAATTATATAAATTTGAATTCGAACCACAGGAAAGTTAATTATATAAATTCCAAATAATAATAATAATAACTTAAAGAGAACTTTAAGATGTAAGATTAATTTGAGAATTAAACAATAATAAAAATAAATGTCAAGGTTAAAGGATCTATTAATAATATTAAAAAATATAAATGATGGTACAATTGTTTTTTAGGATTTATGGGTTACCTTCCATGGAAAGAACTTGAAATCTTATAGAAAAAGATAGAGATAAATCAATTTTTGTTTAGGATTCTTATAGATAACGATAAAGTTCATGAAAAGCCCTACTATCATGATCATTCCAAGCTAGTGAAAAAGTTAGGAGATTCAGACTATCAAAGTCAACTTTATAAGCAATTATAAAACAAGTCCTTTATTAGGTTTATAAGACTCTTTAATGCTTCAGTCAGCACAAATATAGAAAGGTGAAGCTTTCAAGCTTATGTCATGTGTGTTTAAGGTAGGAGAATATGAGCTTTCAAATTGGATCCATTTACTTGATGACTCTTTAATATTTATATAGTCATCAATCATGTCGCAAGTGTGCAGTGTCGCAGCAAGTTTTCCATTTTTATTAGGAAATGTATAACATCTATGTGACAAATACGGAGAGACAAGAAAATATTGTCTTTTGTCGGTGGAAAATGGAATGGGAGTCGCCATCTAGTATTTTGGTAACTAGAAATCTAACTGGCCTCAGAGATCAGGTACCGGGACTGGTTGCGTAAAGAAAAGATATGAGTACCCCAAATACGTCCTACCTGAGATAAGCTACATTGTTTTATTATCTGATAAAATCTAAGATTTTGTCGTGTTTTTTAATTGTTGGTATGATTTAGAAAAAGTCCTCTTTAATAAAGAGATCTTTATCTTATTAGGTAATTTTGACATTAACAAAAAAAATTAATATTCAGAATACATCTTACATATAAGATCGTAACCCCAAATATTAAAAGAAAATAAAATAATTTTTTTGTAATTTTTAAAATATTAGCCTAGTTCTAATGACTTGAATAAACTGATTATAAAAGTCAAAATACATGCTAATACATATATTTTTTGAAATTTTCTTTGTTGTATGAAAATATGATGTGATGTTTTCTGTATATCTAAAATCAGCCCAACATAAAATGCCCCTTTTCAATGGGCTGGACTCAGCACAGCCCGAAACAACATGGATCGGTACTGTTCACTGCACAGTAATCTCGGTAATCCTCCTCTTCGGCCATGTTATTTGAAAATAATAAGAATTTTCTAGAAAGTCTACCACTTAATATTCATGTACAAACTCTTATGCAAATGTAAAAGGAAAGAAAAAGAAAAATAAGAAACAAAAAAAGCTAGTAAAGCCTTTATAAGCATTTTTACTTGTTGGGTTAGCTAGTAAAGATCTAAAAAAGCTATTGGAGCACATATAATGAAATGATGTATAACTCTCAATTCTTAGGATTTATGGGTTACCTTCCATGGAAAGAACTTGAAATCTTATAGAAAAAGATAGAGATAAATCAATTTTTGTTTAGGATTCTTATAGATAACGATAAAGTTCATGAAAAGCCCCACTATCATGATCATTCCAAGCTAGAGAAAAAGTTAGGAGATTGAGACTATCAAAGTCAACTTTATAAGCAATTATAAAACAAGTCCTTTATTAGGTTTATAAGACTCTTTAATGCTTCAGTCAGCACAAATATAGAAAGGTGAAGCTTTCAAGCTTATGTCATGTGTGTTTAAGGTAGGAGAATATGAGCTTTCAAATTGGATCCATTTACTTGATGACTCTTTAATATTTATATAGTCATCAATCATGTCACATGTATGCGGTGTCGCGGCGAGTTTTTCATTTTTATTAGGAAATGTATAACATCTATCTGGAAAATATGGGGAGACAAGAAAATATTGTCTTTTGTCGGTGGAAAATGGAATGGGAGTCGCCACCTAGTATTTTGGTCACTACGAACCCTAACTGGCCTCAAAGATCGGGTACGGGGACTAGTTGCGTAAAGGAAAGGTATTAGCACCCCAAATACGTCCTACCTAAGGTAAGCTACATTGTTTTATTGTCTGATAAAATCTAAAGTTTTGTCATGTTTTTTAATTGTTGGTATGGTTTAGGAAAAGTCCTCCTTAGTAAAGAGATTCTTATCTTATTAGGTAATTCTGACATTAACAAAAAAAAATTAATATCCAGAATATGTCTTACATATAAGATCGTAACCCCAAATATTAAAAGAAAATAAAATAATTTTTTTGTAATTTTTAAAATATTAGCCTAGTTCTAATGACTTGAATAAACTGATTATAAAAGTCAAAATACATGCTAATACATATATTTTTTCAAACTTACTTTATTGTATGAAAATATGATGTGATGATTTATATCTATCTATATATTAGAGAGACTAGGTCGTATGCATGAAAATAAAATATTTTTATTTTTATATATTTTTATTTGTTTTTTGATGATTTTATGAAAATTAGGTATTTTAATACTGGATTTGTATCTTTACAGTATAAAAATAAAAATCGATATTGACCAAAATACAGTAACAAAATCATGAAAAACCACAAATTTTTTTTAAAAAAATTTCAGGACGGGTCAAACCTGGCCCTAAAGGAAACTGGGCCAAAATCAACCCAACATAAAATGCCCCTTTTCACAGGGCTGGACTCAACGCAGCCCAAAACAACATGGATCGGTACTGTTCACTGCACAATA
>NW_011499966.1:179759-203867 GCF_000495115.2 Populus euphratica
GGGGGTTCGGGCAGCGGCATGCGGGGAGGAGGAAGGAACAGTGTAGGCAGTGTTTCTGGTTTTTTTTAATTATTATTATTATTATTTTATTTATGAGGTACCTAAAAGTAGGTTACAACAATTACCCTCTCTTTATAATACTTATGGAGCAGAGGTTTTATGTAATAAGTTTTATAAAGATAAATAAAATTGAACTTCCAAAATTGGTATTGTCGAAGCTTGATCGATCTGAAACTTTATATTTACAGCAATTCCCCTTCAACCTGAAACTACGATCAAAACATAGTCATCTTGATATCTCACTCTGGTGATCCTCTGACTTCTAACTTTGATTAGATTAACCTGGACTTCCATTCTAGATCCGTTCCGGCGATCTTTTTTCAATCAAAACTGAAATTGGTGTTGTGGTTGGGTTAACCTGAGATCCCTTCTGGCGACCTCTTTTAACCAAAACCAAAAAACTACATTTGTAGCTCGGTCAACCTGGAATCCCATCTGGCGATTTCCTTTAACCAAAGTCACCTGAGATCCGATCTGGCGATTTCCTTTTAACCAAAAAAGAAGAATATGTGTAACTCGGTCAACCTGAAATCCCATCTGGCGATTCCCTTTAACCAAAGCTGAAGTGTGAGATCCCTTCTGGCGACCTCCTTTAAACACGACTGAAATATGAGATCCCTTCTGGCGACCTCCTTTAAGTAAAACCAAGAAACTATATTTGTAACTCGGTCAACCTAGAATCCCATCTGGCGATTCCCTTTAACCCAAGCTGAAAATGAGATCCCTTCTGGTGACCTCCTTAGACCAAAACTGAAATATGAGATCCCTCATAGCGATCTCTTTTAACCAAAGATGATATCGGTATTGTGGTGGGTTAACTTGAGATCCCTTTTGGCGATCTCCTTTAACCAAAAATCAAAAATCTATTTTGCAACTCGGTCAACCTGGAATCCCATCTAGCGATTCCCTTTAACCAAAACTGAAGTATGAGATCCCTTATGGCGACCTCCTTTAAGCAAAACTAAAAAATCTATTGTTGCAACTCTATTAACCTAGAAACCAAAGCCACCTAAGATCCCATCTGGTAATCTCCTTTTAACCAAAAAAGATGAATATGTGTAACTCAATCAACCTGAAATCCCATCTGGCGATTCCCTTTAACCAAAGCTGAAGTATGAGATCCCTTCTAACGACCTCCTTTAAGTAAAACCCAAAAAATCTATTTTCGCAGCTCTGTCAACCTGGAATCCCATCAGGCAATTCCCTTTAACCAAAGCTAATATCGATGTCGTTCTTCCTGATGGCAAGGTTTGAACCTTTTATTTTTTTATTTTTTATTTTTTCTTTTTGAAGATTTCCTAATAGGTTCTTCTCACTTTATTGTTGTTCCAAAATTAAAATCGTGATTCTTTGTTATCATCAACTCAATGATTCTTTCTTCATCAACAATCTTGTTGGAGCACATTAAGGATTCCTCCTGGGTGTAAAAGAACATTCATGCAATGATTTATGATTAGATGACATGTATGCATTCTTACCTGATTTTGAAACATAGGTCCCATCACCCCCTCTTGACATAAGCTTGCTTTTGAAGTCGTATGCTGGATTCATTTTTCACGCCGCCTATCATATCTTTGAGAAAAAGTCTTTAACCTTTTTTACAAGTAGCTTTTCAAAGATGTATGATTTGTCATTGCCTTCTTTGTCATGCTCTTTTCAAATGCTTTAGCTTAATTTTCAAATCTATGAGCTTTTGTTCCATTTCAAATACATAAAACTTTTCATGAAACACCTCTTATTGCCCCTAGTGTAGAAGTGTGATCCTAGTCTGGGTTTTTATATAGAGAAGAAATTCATTCAGCCAATGATAAGCCTTTTAGTGAGTGATGCGATAACTAAAAAAATGCACTTTTAGGACCAATGCAAAATTGAGTGTTTGTGAGATCAATGCAAAAAGAAAGAAGTCGATGGCTAAACTTTACTTTATTGATTTAGGAGCCTACATCAAGCATAATATCTTTTTACAAAGTCGGAGTTCACAGGCCTAGCTAGGTCTCCTCCATCCATTCTAGCCAACTTCAGTGCTCCTCCTAAGAATGCCTGCTTTACTATGTAAGGACCCTCGTAATTTGGTGCCTATTTGCTTCGGTCTTCTCCGGGTAACGACAATATTTTCTTCAACACAAGATCCCCTTCTTGAAACACCCGTGGTCTAACCTTTTTATCGTATGTCTTGGTCATGCATTTCTGGTAAAGTTGATGATGGCATATTGCAGCTATCCTCTTTTCGCTGATCAAGTTCAGTTGTTCATATGTCACTTTGGCCCACTCAGCCTCCTCTAGTTCGGAATCCATCAACACTCTTAACAATGGAATTTCTACTTCTAAGGGCATCACTGCTTCCATACCGTACACCAGAGAATATGGGGTAATCCCTGTCGAGGTTCGAATTGTAGTACGGTATACATAGAGAGCAAATAGCAACATCTCATGCCAATCTCTATACGTGACTACCATTTTCTGAATAATCTTCTTGATGTCCTTGTTGGCGGCTTCTACTGCTCCATTCATTTTTGGCCGGTATGGCGAGGAATTTGAATGCTTGATCTTCCACTTGGTACACAACTCCACTATAATTTTACCATTGAAATTATGTGCATTATCGGTCACTATCTTTTCTGAAGAACCATATCGACAAATCAAGTCCTTTTCTACAAACCTCTTCACTACCTTCTGTGTTACGTGGGCATACGAATTAGATTCCACCCATTTTGTGAAGTAGTCAATAGCCACCAGGATGAATCTATGCCCATTGCTAGCTTTTGGGTTAATAGGACCGATCACATCAATTCCCCACATTGCAAATGGCCAGGGAGATATTAGATTAAATAGAGACGCTGGCGGCGTATTGACCTTATCACTGTAAAATTTACACTTGTGACATTTCCTGACATAGTCGATGCAGTCTTTCTCTAATGTCATCCAAAAATAACCCACCCTTTGTATCTTCCTTGCTATCATACACCCGCTAGCATGAGTAGAGCATATCCCTTCATGGACCTCTCACAATGCCTTTCTAGCAGTTGTCTCATTCAAACACCTTAGCAGGGTTCCATCAAATGATCTTTTGTATAAAATCTCTCCATCTAAATAGAAGTCTATGGCCAACCTTCTCAAGGTTTTCTTATCTGTTTTAGAAGCTCCCACCGGATATTCATGATTCTGCATAAGATTTTTGATATCGTAATACCAAGGCTTTCCGTCTATTTCTCCTTCAACTAAGCAACAATGAGCTGGGTCATTTCTAATATCAATATGTACAAGTTGTACCTTGTATTTGAGATCAATGGTAGTCATAGCAGCTAGCGTGGCCAAAGCATCTGCAAAATTGTTCCCCTCCCTTCCTAGATGGGTGAATCTAATCTCTTCAAATTCCTTTGCTAGTGTGGATAGGTATTCCTGGTAGGGCCTTAACTTTTCTTCCTTGGTCTGCCATTCCCCTTTAACCTGACAGATAATCAACATTGAGTCCCCATATACATCTATCTTCTTTATCTTTAGCTCTAATGTTGCTTCTAAACCAAGGATACAAGCTTCATACTCAGCTGTATTGTTGGTGCACTCGAAGTGCAGTTTAACCGAAACAGGATACTGTTTCTTATTAGGAGAGATTATTACCTCACCGGCCCCGTTACCATATACATTCACTACCCCATCAAAAAACATGGTTCACCAATCTGTCTTCTCTTTTTCTTTTTCTATTGACAATATATCTTAATCGGGGAAATCAAAATCCAAAAGTTCGTAATCTTCAACAGCATTTTCAGCTAAATGGTCTCATCACCCCCTCTTTGGTAATGTCATTAAACCTGATTAAATGAGTCAATCTAGAGATACCCGACCTAGCTCCTTATGTGGCCAGGGTTTCAAATCAAATTGAAGGGGTTAACCCATGCATCCCTATTAACATGATAGTCTAAAGATGAGCTGAACAATCTGTCAAAACTTAATTTGACTAAAAGAAATTCAAGAAGTCATTTTTTTTTCCTTTCATATTGAGATAATGTCATGTTGGTTTGATATGAGTCAACCTAGGTTTACCTGCTAAATTGTAACCCAAGTCATAGATTTGGCTGGGTTTAATATCTTTTAAAAAATATATTTTTATTTAATTATATGATAATAGAAATTGACACTCATAGTTAAGCAACCAAATAAAATGTTTTTAAGAAATCAACTATGATGGGTGATACAAAAATGTTGCTTCCTAATATTAAAAAAAAAATCTATAATCTTATTTGAAAACATGGTGAAAACTTAATGGTATTAAATAAAATAATACCTAAATAAATTATAAATTATTGTAAGAATTTAATAAAATAATACCTAATATATTTTTAATCAATTAAATTGTAAGAATTTAATAAAATAATACCTATTATATTTTTAAGAAATTACATCTAAATTAGTTGGAAGAATTCCAAAAAAAAAAAAAAAAGGAAAGGTAAGACATGTGAGTCTAAATAGCTCAGTGTGCCTTGCCTTTTTTTTTTCAAATTTATTCATCCATTTGTTTTATTAAAAAAAACATATGACATGTTATTTGCTTATTTAGAATCTGATCACTATAAAAATGGCTAGAAATTAAGAGTTTTTTATTTGAAAATATATTTCCAACTCATTACCATCTAAAAATACCTAATATACACATTTAGAATCTCAAAAAACATTCTATCAATTAAAAAAAAAACTCTAAAAAGCTCAAAAAACACAAAAATAAACCATGAAAAAAAAATATCTCTCAACTCTTATCCACCTTTTCTAACAAGATAAAAGTCTAAAAACTCCTTAATGAGACTCTCTTGTCCAATAAAATCCTTTTTATTATCTAAATATGACCAAATAAAAACTCTTTCTTATTTTTTTTTGTTAATTTTAGGTGACTTTTCTCTTCTTTTTTAAACTAATAAATTAAAATATTAAAAAAAATTAAATTAAAATGATAAAAACTAAAAGGACTTTAGTGGAAGAAGGGAAGTAGGTGAACTAATCAAAACTTTTTCATGCAACTTTGAGGGTGGTTGTAGGTTTCTTTCTATTTTACACTTCCCTTATTTTATTTTTTTTGACAAATTTTTAGAAAAAAATTATCATTAATTTATTCACAAAAGACATTACAGTTACAGTTAATCACTAACTACAGTGAAAATGCGAGATTTTTAGTATATTTTTTAATTTAATCTTAATCAACTAATTGCTTGTTTCTTAATCCTCGATACAGACATGAGATATTACGTATTCTTGTATTACCTACCTTACAAATAGACCATGTATTACCTACCTTAAAAATTGACCAGGCTGCCACTTGCAGGAGTTGCAGAGCCAAAAAGCAAATGACAAAAAATAGCATAACATCAACGACAGAGACCCGCGCTCTTCCGGTCCGTTTCATCGAAGTAATAACCAGCCTCTGTCCTTTCAACGACACTAATGTAAGAGTCAAATTTATGGTACTTTACAAATGAAGCAATCCTTTCAGCATAGCCTGTTGTTCTTCTATGTAACAGTTCAAGCGGAAGAAGGTTGCTGAGAGATATCTCATAAAATCGATAAATTGAAACTATAAAGGCATGCCATTACATTTCCACTGAATAATAATACAATACGAAAGGTGGTCCAGCACCCGGGGGTAATAAACATATGATCCACGGAACGCATACATGTAACACAAACTTCTCTCTATAGCACATACGTTGCTTTTCCTTCACTTTACTTTTACACAATTCACAGTGACAGGCAGTGCTGCCATAGCTACTCTCTCCCTCTCTCTTTCTTAGCTGTGTGTATGTGTGGGGTTTTGTATACCTTTCTCTTCTTCTTAGAGGGTTTTCTTTTCTTTATATTTGTCGGTAGGATCATAATATCAATTGTGTTTTTGTCTTGCATTCTCTTCTCTTTATTCAGTACTTGTTTCCTTTCGTGTTTTGAATTCCATTTTTGTTCAAGAAAATCTGATCAATATGTCATTTCATGGTTTTAATGATCCATGCATTTTAAATGTTGTAATGGTAAGATAATTTTTTATTTTTTTACATGTTCTAGTTTCTTATATAAAGGTTAAAGAGTGTTTGATGGTTCTTTCTCTTGTTTTTCTGCTGCAGTTCATTCTGATTTCAAGTGATTTGGAGTATTAGCAGTTATGAGTGAAGTCATGGACCATAAAACATGGCTGTGGAGGAAGAAATCTGCAGACAAGATTGTTGTTGCAACTGATCATAAAGTTGACCTTTCATCAAACGAAGAAGAGGTAAATTTCAGCAATTCTGGGAGCTTCAATTTTGTATATTAATGTAATCTGTACTTAGAATCATCAGTTAATGCAATTAATGGTTCTCCAATCCCACAATATATGTTCTTTGTGATCAGAAATCGGAACACAAGATCACTCAATTATTCTTGGGAAAGCTCCATAATTGATCCTCAATGGACACTAAGAACGTCAGCTTCTTTCTTGTAAAAGATTCTAATTGGCTTTGCATGTCATACACTGATTTATCTGATTAAGAGGGGTCAGCCTTTACTGTTCACTGTATTTATTCTTGGTTGATAACTGCAATGACTCTGATAAGTACAACTTGCAATGTTATATTGAAGTTCAACATGAAATAAGCTAGTTTTGATGCTTGAACCACAACAAATCCAGATTGTTATACCAAAGCCTGTTACGAAAGTCGGTTAAGACAATGAAGATGCCACCCTGCCTAGGTGGTCAGACTTCTCCTTGAATGGTAGTGGAAACCTGAGTTCGAAATCCATCATTTTTCTAGCTTAGAAAAAACTTGGCATTTCCCTAATTTACCAAATGGCTAAAAAAAAAAAGTTGAAACAATGTGTTAAAATGTACTTTCGGAACCAAAACTCAATTATTTACTGTCTCTGAAGCTTGAAGCATTGTCTTCCAGGTGATGGTCAACGGCAAATCGCTATTTTTATTAGTTCACCGATTTCCTTTTCAGATAGGGGTGGGATAGATGAAGAACCGTAGAGGGGAGAGTTCCTCACTTTCTTTGAGGAGAGAGTTACCTTCTTACTAGTTTCAGATCTCAATTCGGCAATACTAAAAACCATGATTTGCTTCAACCTATAAAGCCTGTCAACGAAGAGA
Source organism: Populus euphratica (assembly GCF_000495115.2). Lineage (NCBI taxonomy): Eukaryota > Viridiplantae > Streptophyta > Magnoliopsida > Malpighiales > Salicaceae > Populus > Populus euphratica. The sequence goes on from NW_011499966.1 coordinate 186,925, forward strand.
TTTTCTCCTCCACTGGGACTCTTTTAAGTTATGCTAGAACTAACAACCTTTTGTGTTATGATTATGCCTTAGTTTAGCCATCTATTGAGAGCAATCAAGTTAGTTGTCTCTAGGTTTAGTGTGTAAAAATGTGTGCAAGGAAACACTAAAACTGGTCAAAGAAGAGAGAGTCAAATCAGTTCGGCACGTCCTTGATTGCTGGAAGTTTTACTAATAAATTCGCGTATACATTTAGAATTGATTTTTATGTTGGATGATTACTAAAAAACTTGGATGTTCCAGATACAGACACTATTGGCTGATAAGGCTGAATTGGAGAATCACCTGAAAATTTTGAGTGGCAAGCTTGCATCAGCCCTGTCTGAGTGTAATGCCAAAGATGATCTTGCAAAGAAACAAGCCAAGCTTGCAAAGGAAGCCATGACAGGTAAATTACTAAATATTGTTCCGTTTCAGTATTTAAGTGGTAGGGTTCTTTTTCCAATCTATCAATTCACATTGTCAAATGTCTTCTGTAAGCTTATGTACACTATGATTATTGATTTTTAATAGACCAGGCGGAGGCAGAAGCAAAAGCAGTGTCTCTAAAGCAAGAATTAGATAAAGCCTTGCAGCAAAGAGCAGCTGGGGAACAAAGATCGACTCATCTGGAAGCTGCCCTCAAGGAGTGTATGCAGCAGCTACGTTTTGTTCGAGAAGATCAGGAGCAAAGGATTCATGATGCTGTCATGAAGACATCCAATGAATTTGAAAAGTCCCAGATGATTTTGGAAGAGGAGCTGGCAGAGACCAGTAAAACACTTGCCAAAATTGGTCTTGAGAATACTCATCTAAGCAAGGCTCTCTTAGCAAAGGAAAAGTTGATCGAAGATTTAAGTAAGCAAAAGGCACAGGTGGAGGCAGATTTTAATGCCCTGATGAGTAGGTTAGAGTCCACGGAAAAAGATAGTGCTTCTCTCAAATACGAAGTCCGAGTGCTAGAAAAGGAGCTTGAGATCCGAAATAAGGAGACAGAATTTAACCGCAGAACAGCAGATGTATCACACAAGCAACACTTAGAGAGTGTGAAAAGAATTGCGAAGTTGGAAGAAGAATGTCAGAGGCTTCGTGTGCTGGTCCGCAAGCGGTTGCCCGGCCCTGCTGCCTTGGCTAAAATGAGAAGTGAAGTAGAAATCCTTGAAAGAGATTCAGTTGAAATGAGCAGGAGAAGGTTAAATGGTCGTCCTATGGGTTTAGTGGGTGACTCAGGTGTTGAAAACTCTGCTGATTCTCCCAGAAAAAGGATCAACTTTCTGACTGAGCAGCTATGTGTAGTGGAAGAAGAAAACAAGACTCTCAAGGAAGCCTTTAATAAAAAAGCAAATGAACTCCAGTTTTCAAGAGCCATGTATGCTCGCACAGCTTCCAAATTATCACAGGTTGAGTCGCATCTTGATGAATTGTTAAAAGGACAGACAACCTTAGACAGAACAAGGAGCGTGGTTATGCCACATGAGCTGTCTCTGGCCTCAACGTCTGAGATAGGCAGTGATAATAAGGTTAGCTCTGCTGAATCTTGGGCTTCTGCTTTGATTTCAGAATTGGAGCACTTCAAACAGGGAAAGCAAAGGGGGTCGCCAACAAACAGAACTAAAGGAGCTTCAGACATATCCATGATGGATGACTTTGCTGAAATGGAAAAACTTGTAGTCTCAGTAGATGAACAGTTCGAAGGTCCTTGTGTTTCTTCTGAGAATGTTAACGAAATAGGTCGGGAGATCATTCCAGTATCAGAGTCTGGATCTACTGTATCAAACCAGGTAATCAATTCCAGAGATAAAGCTTCTGGTTGGCTACATGATATTCTGAAAGTCGTGTTGGAGCAAAATCGTGTCACGCTAAGAAAGCCTGATGAAATACTGGAGGATGTTAGAATAGCTCTGGCAAATATAAATCATGCAAGCCCTGCAGAATATGATGATACAAGGCAAAGCTCAACACATTCTGATGGATTAAATTCATTTCATGTTGGTGGATATACCTCATGGAAACCTATATATTTGGTGGCTGATTCACCTGGTAGAATTACTGAAGCTGATGCCTTGTCGACAGATAAGAGCAGTCAGCCAGATCTCAGCAAATCACTCTGCAAGATTATTGAGCTTATTGAAGGGATCACTTTATCCTTTGCTGATTATGAAAACTCAGAGACCTTGACCAGAAAGGATGGGAGTTTTTTGCCTTATGAGAACACAGAAACGCATTCAGGCTACATAGTCCGTGTTTTGCAGTGGAAAACTTCTGAACTAATTGCTGTATTGCAGCAATTTGCTCATGCGTGTTATGATCTGTTGGATGGAAAATCCGATTTGAACATGTTTTCCCAAGAATTATGTTCTGCTTTGGACTGGACCATGAACCACTGCTTTTCCATTCAAGATAAGAAACATTTTGACTGGGATGAATCACGGAGAGGGTGCGAAGCAGAGTTCCTTGCTTCAAATGGACATCACAGCTACTTTGAGAAGGATGAATGTCATCAATCTACAATTACAGACGAGAATAGAAAGTTAAGAGAGGATTTGATTAATATTGACTCTGAAAAGAGGGACTTGGAAGCCAGGCTCCAGTCAGCTACTAATAACAGTGAGTCCTTGATGAATCAACTAAAGGAATCTGAGAAAATCATTGGAGGCCTGCAAACAGATTTAGAAACTTTGAGAGGTTTGAAGGCAAGGTTTGAGAGCCAAAATGAAAATCATAAGCTGAAGAAAGAAGATGTTGACACACAGCTTACAGTGGCCAGAGCTGAATTGAATGAGGCTCACCAGAAGTTATCTTCCATGGAAATGGAACTGGAGAACAAAAGGAGTTGCTGTGAAGAATTGGAAGCTACATGTCTTGAACTGCAGCTCCAACTTGAAAGGTAATGGATTTAATTTTTATATGATTTCCCTCTTTTGAAGATGAAGTAACCCCACAACATCAGATAAAATCGACATAATACATGAAAGATAGAATATCGCATGCATTTCAGGATTCCATACTCTTCATGACCCAAAATGTTGTCTAACTTGAGATATCTCATCTATCTGATGTGCTATTTTCAGTATGAAGAAAAAGGATCTCTATCAGGAAGAGAGCCAGCTCCGGACTGTAAGTTCGTATCATGCCACCTTGAACATACAAATTATTTTCATTTGCCTTTATATTAACTTCTTTTTGTGATTTATATAATCATATAGAGGATAGGAGAACTGCTAGTTGGTATAAAGAATGGCATTTCCTTAACAATTACACTTGAACTCTTTAAACAAAATATATACTCTCTACCTAGTTCGAGTAAAGCCCATTTGCATATGGGATCAGTTGATTCCTCTTTAACATTTTCTTCTCCGGGAAAAAATGAGACTTCATCTGAAAATTATCTTCAGCTCATTCTCTTGGGCTTGGGCTTGGATGAAGTTTCGTGTTTAACCATGGAGATTAAGAGCTGTAAAGTTGTCGGGATTTACATTGAAGGGTCACTGTCTAGCGTCTTGGCTTCCATTGTTTGACATCTGCCAGCCGATACTTCACGCAAAACTACTCAAGATACCCTTCTTAAAACCCTTTTTTCCACAACCCCTGATCCTTTATTATCAGTAAAAATAACATGATTTTCCAATGATTATGCAGTGCATTTTATGCTTTCAAAAGCCAGAACAATCATTGATTCCAATTACGTGTTGTCCTCTATTCTTTCTTGTATCATCAGAGTTTTCATGTTTGTCACCTTTAAATTGCCTAAATTACTTGTGAATGTATCTCATTGTTGAACCAAGAACTTCCTGAATCTTGCAGGGTTTGGAGATAACGGCTGCTTCAGAAAAGTTAGCTGAGTGCCAAGAGACAATTCTAAACCTGGGGAAGCAGTTAAAGGCAATGGCTTCACCAAGCGAAGCAGCCCTGTTTGACAAGGCCATTTCTACATCCACCGACACAAATACCACAGCAGTCACCACGTCCACAAGCAAAGCCTTGCCTTCACCCAAGAACAAGAACCAGAGGTCCTCTTTGCTAGATCAGATGCTAAATGAGGACAGTGCTGAAGTGAGGGACACTCAATCAATCAATCGCAAAGAAAGTGACAGCAATTCCAGTCCCACCGTCATTTCCACTAAGGTGATCGAACCTCTTGAAAAGATCCCCGATTTAAATGAAATCAAACACCAGGATGACGACGCTGCAATTAATTATTTGGCCATTGTGCCTAGCAAGAAAAGTGGAGGTGCAAATTTGTGGAGAAAGCTGCTATGGAGAAAGAAGAAATCAAGCATCAAGATACCATCCTTTCCATTTGCCCCCTAACTGGCTGCACAGTCCCCGGTCCGTATAGAATAAAAATTGGTTGCACGGGTTCTCCACGGTGGTAGCTCTCAAGTTTTCTGCATACTAGGGATCGAATACATTAAGGTCTCTGCCTCCTGTTATTTTGAGAGATCTTTTTTGCATCTTCGTGTGTATTCCTTCTGTACATTTAACTGGCTGTCCCCAGACGAGGTTTTGCACTTCGCGACAATGCCTTCTAATTTATGTGGGGATCATTGCTTAGGACAATGCCTAAATTAATCAAGTCTGTCTTTCCAAAACACAATAATCCTAAGCTTTTTCTCATTAATAAATTAAATTTGTATATAAAATGCAGCCAGTAAGAAAAATGGCTTAGCAATACAACTCTCACAATACGGAAAAGAAGAAACAGATGCAAAACAAAATACAAGAATTACCAGACAGGCAGTCTGCAAAAGCCAGATAATAAGAACACCAGCATCTCAAAAACAGAAGCAGGTGCACATGAAACCAGAAAAAACACAAGGCAAGTAGAAGATAGCAAGAGCACCACCATCCAAACCGAGAGAGATCTGATGAGAAAATAGCACAAGAGGCAGAGATTGATCAAGTAGTTTAAAGACATTATTACAGGCTTATTAAACTGGACATGAAAGATTCAGAAATTGGCAACAGCAAATCCCACCACAAAAAAAAAAAGAATTTGGGCAAACACGACTCAAATGATACACACACCGAACTGAGAAAAACACTAGACATCAAAATTCAGAAAAACCTTGTAAAACTAGTACAAGACAGCAAAATAAAAAACATCAGCCACAACAACACAACAGTAGCAATCAGATCATCAAGCCACAATAATCATAATCCTAAACCTCCTATTCAAACAAAGAAAATAAATTTTGCTCTAATCACCCAAATAGCTCTAATTTAAACCTAAACCAAAATTCATCACCCAACAAAATTGATTAAAAATAACAATAGGCTTACCTGTATTTGATTCCTTGAAGCCACAAGAAATCTCTGGATAAAGGCACTGGAAATGAGTTGCCAGAAATTGTAGCAGCCTCTCATACGGGTAAAAAAAGGTTTCAGAGATTCTCGTTTTGAAAAAAATGCAGAGGTTGTAATAGAGTAGCTGAGACTACTATTGTTTCATATTTTTATTTTTATTTTTTGTTAGGGTTTCAAATTTGAGAATTTGAATCCCCATATTTGAGTGAGGGATTATACTGGTGATGTTATAGAGAGGGAGACCGTGGTGTGGGGAAGAGTGTGAGTTTTTTAAAAGAAGGTGGTGGTTGTTTTAACATTGGGGACTCACGTGTTAGGTTTATGAAAAGTTGAATGATGTCTAGACAAAACAGATGGGTTAAGGACTGGTTTGTGGGGCCAATAACAAATTTGGGATTGATTTGTAGTTATCCCTAATTGGATAGTAACCTAAATCCTGATGCAAGCTTGAATTTGGAGGTCACTTGTATGCTCAAGCTTGAAAGAGTCACCACATTTTATACATCAGTATAGCAAACAGTATATATGAAGTTTTAAATTGTTTCAAAATTTAATTTGCTGTGTATTTAAAACTGAAAATGGGATTTCAAAATCCAAATTGACTCAGCATAAACATATTGGATTGATTATATATACCAACCTAGACACTCAATCTCTATATTGGATAAATCTGGCAACATCGTGAAGTCCAGCCTGTTTATAGCACTCAGCTATCTGTTCCACAGCTCCATCCCAAGTCCCTTCAACAGAAGCTAAGTCCAACAAAAATGCAGCTTCATCCAATGCAATCTGCAAGTTTGAAAGACAAAGATCCAACAAACACACTCGCTATGAATTTGCTTCATAGTGAAGTCCAGCATTTACAGATACATTACCAAACAGAAGGAAACCTGCGATGGTTCTTTTCCCTTGTTAAGGTCTTCTTGCCTTCCTTCTTCAGTCATTTTTTCTTTAACATGCTCAATTTGCTCATCCTCCCATTGTGCTATCTGAGCAACATCCTGGATAGGACTCCAACCTCAACAATATAAATTCAAGAAAGGAAGAGAAAACACAACACAGGACAATAAAATGGTAAAGAGAAATTATCTGAGCAGCCCATGCCTGGTATCTGCAACCCAGAGTCCACCATGGTGATTTTAAAGCTCCCCTTGCAGCATCTTTAGCTTCTAACTTACGTCCAATCCTGTAGAAAGTATAAGAGGCTTCTTACGATATGAAAAAGGAAATAAATGAAAATTCAGAACATTTTTTTTTTTTTTGGAGATAGCAATAGAAGAAAATAATACGAACTTCAGCATAACCTCTGCGTTGAATGCAAAAGGCCTTGCAAATCCTGGAAAATGCTTTTTCTTTGTATAGAACTCCACAGTCACTAAAGCTGAAACCTTTACAACCATGCATATGCAAACAGTTAGCCACCCAGACTCGCAAGCAAATCCATGTTGCTTGCAAATAGTAACAAAAGTCAGGCTAGTCTTACATGATCTCCTTTCTGCAAATGGAGCATCACTTTGCGCTCTAAGACATCAGGAAGCAAACCTACCTGAAAATAAACCTTTTAACAATTAAAATTCAATTAAGAGTATGAAGATCAATTTGAGGATTCAAAAGTGTCCACCACTAGGAATTCAAATTTGATTAGCTTGATCGAATCAAAGAAAGAAAAAAGTTTTTATGGCTAATTACAGTACAATTTGTACCTTTTTTAAGAGATATACATCTAGGTCTAAAATCTGAGACTTAGCATAGTCACCCTTTTTATAAAGATTATCTCCAGCATCAGCTGCAGCATGAAATAGATCAGCATTGCCTTCTGAAGAAATATCAGCATCTTCCTCAACCAGGATTCGATCAATATATTGATCTACCTGTACCATGACAAAAATTATGTTAGTGAAATGTCTGTACACATGGAAGTTCTGACTACTGGTTATATCCATGAGCAACAGCATGCATACTCAACTTACAGTCTTTGCCAAAAGCCAAACTCCATGTTTACGAACCTCAACCACTGGCATTTCCATCCTGGAGACATCAGACAACAATAACTGCAGGGAAAGAAAACCAACAACAAACAAAGACCATGAACAATTTGAGACTCTTACCCAGGTGGTGCTGTTGGCCATCTGAGTAGCGCAATCACAGCATCTATTCACACAAATAAATCACATGTATCATGCTAAAAATTAGTTGCTTCTCAAATCTTAAAAATAGTAAGTCCCCACAACTTGCATTCATCGATACCTGAACTGTTTCTAGCCAGTGGAATGGCTAGAGGGAACAACCCTTTCTTGGCTCTAGGAGAAACAATAGATTCACCTGTTACCAAGGATTTAATGCAACACGATTTAAGGGTAGGTTGTTTAGATGACAAGGAAACTGAACAAAAACAAGGATGCTATTATTACACAAACAAAATACATCATTGTAGCCTCGTCAACCAGCTTTGTTAGTCACCACGAGGTATTTGTTAGCATATTTTCGGGAAGGAAGGTCTTTTTTTTCACATCACAATATATACAATTTATTTGAAAATATGAGTTGATGGCTCTATCAATGATAAATCTCCAAATGGCATCTGATATTGCGCACTTAACTTTACAGCAGAAGTTCAGCAACCTCAAAAAAGAAACATTTACTGCAAATATAAACTTTATAGACTAGAAATGCACCTCTTGTCACATAAGTTAATAAGCACCAAAGAAAACACAAAACAAGTAGCACTCATTATCCTAGCCAATCCTTAGCAAGACTCAAAAAGAAAAACCCAAAAACAAACCAAGAGTTACAAGCCAAATAAAGCAAATAACCTGATAAAAAAAATGATAAATCAATTAATTCAAAAAAAATCAAAGAATGTTAAAGTTCTGTTCTTCAAGAGTTGAATAGTGAGTAAGTTTTGTTCTTGACAATATCTACCTTTTGTCTTTAACATCCTCAACAAATGAGACAAATGCTTAGGAGGCTGAGTTGCAGCCACTTCTTTGATAAAACCGATATGGTCTGTAAATTTTCATCAACATTACATTGTTAAAAACAAAGAAATAAAGGCAACGACAAAATTGTATAAATAATGGTATCTACCAGGAAATGAAGAACAAGAAAAAGTTCGTAGCGTAGTGTGTCTGCGGAGGCTGAGAAGGAATGAGGTGGCGCGTGGAGCTCCATAAAACACTCCTCCGCCGACTTTCATGCCTCTAATCGTGAACTACGGCGGTGTTTGCTCCCTGCCACTGCTGTTGCCCTTGGACACAAATGACGAGAAGTCGGGTCCGGAAGATTGTTTGGGGCTAAAGCCCAGATATTTGAGGCCCAGACCTGTTGTTTAGTGGCAGCTAAGGAAGACAATGGTTGCCTTGCGTTGAATTTGGGATCAAGAGATATTCGACTATGAACTTGAACTTGCACAGTAGAGTTTCACAGCTCTGGGATGAGGGTATTGTTGTTGTTTTTTATATTAGTTTATTAAGTAAAACTCTATACCCTGAGAGATCTCCACTGTATGACAATATCTAATAGTCATTGGTCTCCAAGGGCAACAACAGAATAGATGATTATTAAATATTTGAATAATTTTTTTTATTTATATTTATAAATTTTATTGTGTAAAACAATATATTAAAGTAGTTTATGTGCTTCAGTTTAAAAAAAAAATGAAACATAGGTCAAATTAAATTTTTATTTGTCCTTTAATGAATTGCTTTTTCTTTAAAAAAAATTTGTAATTGATTTTCTTATGATTTTATTTTTTGACATTTAATTTATTACTATAATTATCAACTGTTCTAACATTGTGCATGCTTCCTGCATGCGATGGCTGACTCTTATAATTATTGACTAACACTGTGTATACTTCCACCAACAAAAGACTATCAGTGTTCGTCTCAACACTCCCTCTCAAGTTTCATGCTGAGATATGTTCAATGCTAAACTTCGTAAGTGAGTTGTCGAAGATTTTACTAGGGATTACTTTTATCGAGATATCCTTAAATTGTTTTGTAGCCTTGATATATAGAATTGCAATAAAATTATTTTTAAACTTTTCACAAATAAAGTTTCAATCGATTTTCACATATTTAGTTCAATAATGTTATATCGGCTTCTCAACAATTTTAATTATTAATTGATTATCACAATATAACCTTATAGCACCATGAGATAGATAACCTAGTTCCTTCATTAAATATTTCAGTCACGACAATTCACATACAATGATCCAATTTTAGCAATATTATCTTCTTTAAAAAGAAAATAGATAAAAAAATCAAAGAGAAAAAATTAATAAATAAAAAGCAACAAAAAATAAAAAGATGAAAATAAAAAAAAAATTAACAACTTGGTAAGAGTAGACTACAAAGGACTATGCATAAAGAAGGAACTACAGTGGGATTTTATATAGAATTAAAAGCCTAATTATATTTTATTATATTCTACATCGAAAGATAATGTAGATTTAATGTCAAATCAAATGACTATTGGATAAATTTGTATAAAAATTAAGTTTGGGGCTTGATTAGACTTTTAATATATCAATTTGATTTAATCATGAACTCAGTTAAAAGTTTAATTAAGTTTAAAAATTAATTTGGATCAAATTAAAATATTTAATTAAGTGCAAGAACTTAAGTGCACTTTTAATAGGTCAAATTAGTTTTATTAGAAAATTAATTGATAAAAAAATAAGTTTGAAAGTTTAATTTGAGCTTAATTGAGAAAATTAAAATTTTAAAGAACTAAATTTAATTATTTTTTAAGCTCAATTTGGTGAAATCATGGAGAAAATTGTAAAAAAATTAAAGTTTAAGGGATCAATTAAGGGTCAATTGAAGAAATTTAAAACCAATAACCTTTTTGCAAAAGAAGCACGAATTCAAAGGTCGAATTTGGTTGCAAACAAGGATGAAATTAAAAAACAATTAAAAATTTTAAGATTAATTGAAGATAAAATTGAAAATATCCAAAACCAACAACTAAGATAAAAAAAACACGTTAGAATCGAGGGATGCTTTTGAAACCTGACAAAGATGAAATTGAATTGATTCTTAAAATCAAAATTCATTTAAGAAGTTACTTTAATAATTGAAGGTTTGAGGACTTGAATAAAAAAAGAATAATTTTACCCTAAAAACCAAAACATAATTTTATTTCAATGAAATAGTGTGTTTTGGCTATATTTTAACCAAAACCATGTGTTTAGGTTCAAAACAATATTATTTTGATCCGTAACAAGTCAAAATAAAAGCCAGAAGACGTATTAATAGGCTATTGTATATCATCTTTCCCAATAAACTTGAAAATAGCAGCTTTAATGCCACCTCTCTCTCTCTCTCTCTCTCTCTCTCTCTCTCTCATACCATCACCATATAATTAAAAAAACATGCACCCTAGTGACTTAACAATGTACTACCTTTAGTTTGAAAATCGTCAATTTATCACTTAAAAAAATCAATAAAAAAAAGGCTTGAATCCCCTGACTAAGTCAACCTTACAACCTAGTTTTGCAAGACTAGGTTATTGGTTTGTGGCCAATAGATAGCCCTTTCCTTGGAGAATCAATGCCCACAACACCCTTTCATGCGCTTCTTTCATCGCTTATAAATTACATGTAAGAAAGGAGAGGAAAAACCTCATTTACACCAACTTTTTTTAAAAAAAAAATAGAGAAGACAAACTTTTATTTACAAAGCCATAATTAAATTAGCTATTAAACTATTTGTAGTACAACTTTTCACCCGATATTATAGCCATACACCATCCTTATAAGACCCTTACCAACCCACAATCCCTTTCTAGCAAAACAAAATCCTAAAAACACCAACCAAATAACAATCTTTATCACTATTTTTCTTTCTTCTCCAACAACTTTAACTAGTATAGTTGCCATCGCCCCAGCACAACAGCTATTATGAGCCAGCCCATCAATGCCACATGCACCACTGTGAGCTCCATCAACGTTCAACATCCTCTAGGTAGTGCCACCAGCGACAACTCGGACCGTGTAAGCTTCCTTCTTCTCCTTTAATTCATTGTTACTATCAATATATAGAATGTGAAATAATTTATTTTCTGCAAAGAGGCCAGCAATTTGATCATTGGAATGGACCAGTCACTTATATGGCCGGGTTGGTTTTAACCCACTTAAAAAAAAGGATTAGTTAGGTTGTTTGTCACCTAACAAAATAAGTTGGGATGCTTGTCGGCCCAATAAAATAAGTTAGGTTGGGCGCCTCAAGCTTAATAGGCCTAGCCCATTTAGTTGGGTCAAGTTCAAACCCAGACATAAGAGCGTGTTTGGCAAGCCTTATTGTTCTTTAAGATATAATGCCTTATTTGGCTCCATAAAATATATTTGTTAAATACACTACAAGCCTTTTCTTTTAGTTTTAATTTATTTTTATTTTGGGGTTTAGCCAAATAGGCCCTTAAAACTTTCAAATAAATATGAAAAAAAAAATTAGGATCATGTGAAAAATATTTTTATATCCTTCACATGTTTTTCAATAATTTTACCTAATATTGAGTTATATAGTTATACTATAAGATGTAAACTTGGTATTAAAAATTCTAGATTTTTCTTTGAGATTTTGGAAAAAAAATCAAAAATTAAAAAAATCCCTTATTTCAGAAAATACACAAATATGTTTTTTTTAATCAAGAATTTCATTTAATATTGAGTTGTAGACTTACATTGCAAGATACGGATAAAAAAATGCTTGATTTTTCTCTGGAATTTTAAAAAATCCAAAAAAATAACAAAAATCTATCATTTAAAAAATAAAAAATAAGTTTTTTTTCTTATATACAGTAAAATCCAAAAGGTTTTTCATGTATATTTTATAAAAGATAAAATTATATTTTTATTATATTAAAAAAATACAAAATAAATATTTTCATAAATTTATGATTATTTATTAACATTTAGCAAAAAAAGAGAAGTTATTATTTATATGTTTCTTTTTTTGCTATCATGTAAACACGTGTTGTTTTCTTGTGTGTGTGTATATATATATGTTTTTCAAATATGGGTAATGAATGCTTATTTACATATTAAAATAACTAATTACTTTATTAAATAATGACTTTTATAGAAATTATGGATGTGATACAATAACTTGATAAACTAACAAACATAAAAGATACATCAATAAAGTTTTCAAATTTTATGATTTTAGGTAATAATTTTTATTTTAATCTATATATACTTGTTATATTTTTTGAATGATTTATATAATATATTGCAACATGTTTTTAATATTTTATGTTTTCATAGCAATAACTTAACCTTTTTTTATGCGTTGAGATAAGTTTTTAATATGTCTTTATAGTCAATTTTTTTCCTATAAAATAATTGACTTTTTATTTTATTTTTTTGTTAATTTTTTCATCTAAATAAACTAAATCATTTATGTACATGATTTACTATTATATCAAAAATGGCTCTGGATTTTATAAACATATTAGTCATATGCAAAACATGTGATAAATAAAATAGTTTTTTCAAAAGAATCATGTAAGAATATAATTCCATCATTTTGTAACAAACTACATCATTTATCTTTTTTTTAATCCATAAAAATACTTAAAATTATGTTGATTCAAAAAAGAAAAAGGACACATACTAAACAGTATTAATTTTCCTTGAACACATACTAGTTTATTTTACATAAAAAGATAGCATGTTATCTTTTTTATATGTTGTTGTTATTAACAAATGCGATCTTTTCTTAAGGAGAAAATCATGGATAACTAATTAATCACTTTACAATATACAAAAAGAAAATTGTGGTAACATTTTGCTACCTCAGTTTTCATATATTATAGCAAACATCCTCTTTTGATGGGGTTGATATTTGCATCATTAAAATTCTAAAAATACTAATTTATCCTTTTATTAAAGAAATATTAATAGCATTATTTGTCATCATCTCCTACTCTCTCTTTTTTCCTTTTACACACACTAAACTTAGCCAAAACCAAAAAAAAAAACTATTTACTAAAGTTTTAATTATGTTTTAGTGATGTTGTCAATAGTGTAATTAAGGCTAATTACAGTGATTACTGATGATTAATTTATTGATTTGCTTGTTTTGTTGTAGTTAAGATCTCATTTCTAAAGAAAATGATCATGGGTCAAGTTGAATTTTGTTTGGATTTGCACTTTTTGGTATGAGAGTTTCGATCGGTGATGAAATTAAAGAGTTTGAACATTTCTTCTAATCATTGTATGACATGGATCAAAACAATACAAGAAAAACAACAATCACAATTAACACAGAACTAAAATTTTAAGCATTATTCAATAGTTATAATGAAAGTTATGGATTTTTTTATCAAGTCAATCACCTTGTACAATGTAGGTTTTTTTCTTGAGCTTAATTGTATCCCATCAATCCATATACATCCTTACAAGGCTATTCACATAGCTTAGTTATAACATATCTACAACTAAATGATCACAACTTCTAACATCATTTTGGTTGGAATATGTCAGGTTTCACCTTAACAACTTATTATCCCCTTTTTTTTATTGTTTAGTTAAGGTTATTTTTACTTTATTTTGTATGGACTTTGTATATTAAGCTAATGAAGCTTGGGTTTGTTGATTTGAATTTTGATTTCATAGATTTTAGTTGAGAATTTATGAAATTTTTGGTGATATGTTAATTTTTTATATCACACATCATACAAATAAACATAACATGATTTCTGAATCAATTATGGGTATAAATCACTATTAGGATAAAATATTTTTTGGAAATGCATTTTGTGTGATGATACTTTATTTTTTTTTAAGGTTACTAGATAGGTGGCTCAAGATCTATGATGGGTCGGATTAATTTTTATGTAACTTAAAAATCAATGCTTGGGCATTTTAAAGATGTTTTATAAAAGAAAGAAAAACCCATGTTTATTCAATAATACGATAGAAAAGGCAATGACAGTAAATGAATTGCATCTTAAAAGAAAAGATGATAACAATAACTAGAAGAAAAGGAATGCTTGTCATAAGGAAAAAAATCACAAAGTTGAATTCTAAGATAATTCAATGTTAAAGAAAAAAAATAAAAAATAACAAAGTAAAGCATCTCGATTCAATCCAAGTTAGTATGCAAACTCACAACTTAGGTCGTGAGGTCAAGCCAACATCATGGAAAGCAAATTGAAAAAAATATGATGGCCAATCCTGAACAATTCAAATGTAAAAGGCTAAAATAAAATAAAAATTGAACAAAAATAAACATAGAAAATAAAATTGTTATAAACCCAGGTAAGGCTTCTAAATCTCGTAAGCTAGATCATACAAATGGGATAGCTTAATAGAAGATAAAATATAAAAAATAACAAAGCTTAATTTTAAAAAGAACTCAATTTTAAAGGATGAAAATAAAAAATATATATATAACAAAGACAACCCAAAAAAATAGTCGGGTTAATCAACTAGACTTATTACCCAAGTCATAAGATTAGGATAATCTAATTGAAAGGAAACCAAAGAAAATCATCAAACTTGTTTTTTAAAATGAACAATATTGAAAGCTAAAATTGAAAAAAAAAAACAGTGTAAAAAAAGTAATGTTAACATATGCTAACTTTTCAAACCTAGTGATTCAAGTTATTAAACCAAAATCACCTTATCTTAGAAAAAACATGAAGTTTAATTTTAAATATATCAGATGTTAAATGATGAAATTGAAAAAAACACTTCAATTATGTAAAAGGATAAAAAAACCAAGAAATAGTGATTAAGAAAATGAAGACTAAATGTGTAATAAAAAATAAATAAGAGGATAGTTTATAATTTTGATTTGAAGAGTGAAATTGAATAAAAAATCACATCAATAACAAAACGCAAAACAAAAAAATCAAAATAAAATGAATGAGGACCAAATTTGAAAAAAAATAATAAATTATAATTATGGATTCAATAACAAAATTAAAAACAAATTGAAATTTGACAAAAGGACCAATAACAAAAAAAAATTTAAAAAGATTAAAGTTAAAATATCATTAAATAAAAGGACAATTCTAAGATTTTGAATGGCTAACACGACCAAAAGATTGAAGTTTTTTTTTAAATATAGAAGTGTCAAAGTAATAAATAACCCGACAAAACTGGAATCAAACCTTAGGGAGGTTAACTATATAAATGATGATGATGATGATGAGGACTTTGAGATATATGATTAATGTGAAGATTAAACAATAATAAAAATAGTTATCAAGGTTAGAGGATCTATTAATAATATTTTAAATAAGTATAATATAAACTCTTCTTATTACTCAACTCGAAATCACACATAATGGAGGTTCCAATCGGTTGATTTGTCATTAATAACTCATTAAAAATGATTAATATGATTATATTAATTATCTTATTTAAGTAATACCAAACTTTTAAATATTCTCAGGAATTCAAGATGCTAATTTATGTTAACAGCAAATCAAGTTCCTTTCATAGCACAAATATAGGTTATACCATATAGTTGGCTATGAAAATGTCAATCATTGGTTGTACCAAATGTTATGCAATACAATCTACATTAACCATTTAACAAGCAAAGTATTAAGAATTAATACAATAAAAATAATAAAACATGTTAATAGCAAGTCATTTAGGATATAATCATTGAAATTCATATTAAGTGTATATTATACTTATCCTAACACCATTAGTTAAACCTCTTCACATTGACATAATAAACTTAGCTGAACATTATGAATAAGAGAAACATAGATAAATAAGATAAGAACATGATTGCATAAGTATAGTAAAGGAAATGAAAGATATAAACAAAAGATTAATAAAAGTAAAACTTAAACATTACAAAAAAATATAAAAAAAGAGATCAAGAACATGATCTTGATCGGAAAACTAAGATACCTGAATGCATGACAAATGCCTCATTTTATGGACTAAAATTTGAAACTATTGATTTATTGACTAATTGTTGAGTGAGTGACCATATCTTGACTTGGTGACAATTCTTATCTTTTTGTCTAAACAAAACATCATTGCTAACATTAGAATTTGAACAGATTGTCTTTATGAAAGTTCTAGAAAATTATCTCAGCTTTTCAATAAAAAAAATAGGTGCATTTAGAACTTTTAGAACTTGAGATATGGGCTAAATACTGAACAATATCTGAACTGTAGGACAGATTCGAACTTATCCATTGTTACTACAATTTGAACTTAAAAACGACCATTTTGAATCTTGGACTATCATGAAAGTTTTAGGCCCATGTATTAGCTTTCCATCCATATAGAGCAGACTTAAATCCAAATTTTATAGCTCCAGTTATGATCCAATAACTGAATGGTATTCTAGTTTGGATTGAACCGGCATTTTTTTTCTAAGCTTGGTCCTCTCTTTTTCTTCTCAATTTTAGTAGTTAAACTTATCAATCAATCCCTTGATTTACGTGATAGACCACATTTAGTATGAATATTTATCATAAATTAAAGGTATCTTATATTATTAGATATGTTATTATAAAACATGCTCTAGCTATGGAGTTATTGATACTTTAAGTGCAAAATAATGATATAAAACCTTAATAAAAATGCACTTTTAAGTACTAATCAATGGCTAACATGAATTTTAAAGGGAAAG
>NW_011499966.1:203940-210554 GCF_000495115.2 Populus euphratica
ATTTTAAAGGGAAAGTGTGGGAAAAAGAAGAAGAAAGAAAAGGTCATTGGCAACACAATGTCGCCTAAAACACCACATGTGCTAGCCCACATGAAAACAAGCATCATAGTGCTTCCAACTCCAATATGGAAGCCGCTGTTTGGTCATCAGAATGTGTCTCACGTATCTCTCAAAGGGCATAGATGTTACCACACTACAGATTTTTTTAAAAAATTACACATTATATTCATTAAAATATTGAATTACCCCTTAATCAAATTTATTATAACAAAAAATCTATGATGAAAATACAAAAACACTCATGGATATTACTTAAAAAAATTATAAAGAAACTAAAAAGCCATTAAAAGCTAAAGAAATGAAAAAACATTTAAGTGTAATTAAATCATTTTACGGTGCTAAAAAAATAAAAATATCTATTTGTCCCTAATCATTTTAATAATAACTAGTAAAGCTTAGTGAAAAGACCATATTACCCCTCATATCAAGCTTAATGATTTTGTTTAAGAAAAGTAAAAGAATAATTTTATTATTTCAATCCATAATAATTTGGGCTTGGGTATCAAAAATTTACTAATAACTTTTAGTTGTTTTTTTTTAACATGAAATATTTTTTGAGGTAATGGGTGCTGAGGCACCGTAAACTAATTTTATTGACCAAGCTTATTCAATATCTAAGAGCGAAAGAGAATTTTTCATGAACTCATCATCATTTAGGTGAAATGGTATATTAAATGAAACACTATGAGAAATATGGCTTATTTGATAGGAAACCTAAAATTTAGGGATAATTATGTTAATATATTATTATGAAATGTCAACTTTATTAATGAATTTGAGATAATGAAACCTAAAATTTAGGGATAATTATTTTAATATATTATTATGAAATGTTAACTTTATTAATGAATTTGAGATAATGAGCGAGCAAATACTTAAGGAGTTTTATTTTTAAAAAAATAGTTGGCTTATAACTTTTTATTGTTGAGAGAAAAATAGTTTCTTACTTTTAATTATGGATATTTATCTAAAGATATTAAATTAACTCATAAAGTAAGAGCACAAATAATATGTTCTCTCAACTCAAATGTATTGCTAGATGACAACTATTTTAGAATTTGTTAGGGATTAGTAGTTAAAATAGAATTTGAAAAATACGAGATTTTGAGTTGTTGAATGATTAGAATAATAATGTCTCAAAAGAATTATTTAAATATATATTAATTGACAATTGTGAGATTTTGATCCATGCATCTAAAGTTTGCACATGAACAATGTTTTTCAAACTTTGGGATGATTTTTTGCAAATAGTGTCTCAAAAGAATTATTTAAGCATATATTGATAAAAATGATTTTATTATTATTATTATTTGTACTTTTTGTAAGTTTAAGATAATAGGTTTATTATGCTACCATGCTTTATGAATCTTACAAATAGATTTGAGACTTTCTATTATTCTCTCGTAATATATTCTAAAAAGATGGGAAAAGAATGCACAACTAGAATTTTTGTTTGAAGATAATGTTAATCGGAAAAATAATACTTTATCATCATCCATTATACTTTGTTTAAATAAGTTAACGAGGAGAGCCTTTGTTATGTTGAGTATAACTCCTACTGAGGTGAAGAGAATGATAATATTAAAAAAATAGATAATATTAGAAACTTGAATTCTTTTAGTACTAGTAATGAGAAATTAGTGTTAGATCCTGCAAATAAGTGGCCAAAAGGAATTTGTTTTTATATAAAAACATAACTTAAGCCTTGATATGGAAAGAAGAATAAAAGAATATCTTAAAAAAATAATGTCATTTTAATGGGTCGCCCGAGTTAATTTTGATTTTTTAAATTAAAATAACATCATTTTAATAAAAAATAAAAGTTAACGAATTGTAACCGAGTTTTTAATCAGATCTTGTAGGGTTATCGAGTCAACCTTTCAGGTCAGCCGAGTCACCTTTAATTTTATTATTTTTTATTTTTTTTTAAATTTAGTCTATGTTTAATTTCGGGTTGGTCGAGTCCGGACCAATCTATCAAGTTAAATTTCAAAACTATAATATTTTTTATAAAAATAAAAAATAAACTCCTCAAGTTATGTATGCACCAACTAATTTATAATTATAAGAATCGGCGCTTGGTATGTCTTTCCAACCATAAAAATTAATTTTGAGGTAAAATTTTTCTCAATATTATTATTTATTCATATTATTCTAGATACAATTTCTTTTTATAAAATTTATCTAATCATTGTTAAGGGTACAATCCATCAGCCCAAACTCAAACTCAAAGGACTAGTTGCTTTGTAGAAGATGGAAGCTAATGATGAAGATTTATTAAATATTTTATTATAAACTTTTATTTTGCTTTTAATGTCTTCAAACAATAGATAGTTCTAAAAATATTATTACATTTTTAAGAAATTGGGATTTATTATATTATTTATTTACAATGTCTCTGTTATCACATGATTGATGAATTATTTAGGTTTAATAAGAATTGTTAAATACATGTCTTTTCAAATTTTGACATAATTTGTTTACAATACCCTTGTTATCACAATTTCTTTTGTAACACAAGGCAAGATTAAAGCATGGCTTTCCATTTTATAGAGTGCCTATATCCCAGGATCATGTTCATAAAAAGGAAGGTGATGTTCTTTCTCATGCTTTGATTTTCCAGAAACGAAAAAGATAAAAACTTTTACACCTATAAAAATATAAAATGAAGCACCTGTGAGATATATATATATATATATTCTCGAGCAGGATAAGGATTATAAGATTGTAATCAATAGAAAAAACACACACATTTCTTATAAATTTTTTTTTTAAATCCAAGCCGTAAAATTACGACATTACAAGTAATAAGAATCCCTAGCTCAAATGTGATTAATTAGGTGAGTCTGCATCCTACCCACTCAAACGACTACAGTTCATATCAAACAATATATTCTAATATATCTACGCTTCTATCAAGACAGCTAGACTTGTTAAGTCAGCGAGATGACAGTTCCTCGGCAGTAGAAATGTTCTCATTGATTGATTTCAAAACCATAGACCTGTCTTTTGTATTCTGTCCTTTCAAATCAACTCGTAAATGGTTTTTGATCCCCAGAACCCTTCTCTCTTGATCCTAAATAGTAATCTAGCTGCTGATAACAAAGAACCCTCTACAATTTCAAATTAAAATAATACATCTGATTACAATTATTAAATTATAATTTAACCCAGATAGAGACGATTCAAGAAAACCCAATTGAACTAAAAGCAAGAAGAAAAATAATGTAAAGGGAAACCTTTCTTAAGAGTGTCTGCCCTCAACGGTGATTGAGAGGTGGTTGTTCCGCTTGACAATGGATCTGGTTTGGAACAGAGCTATTGGGATTTGGTCGGTGTAGAAAGGAGGCGTAGGTTGTGATTTTTTGTTGTTTTGAGTGAAGATAGTCATTGAAATCACGGTAGGCTGTGATTTTCTGGGGAATCGAGGGTTGTCGGAAGAAAAAAGAGGGTTGAACGGAATAACTAAACTTCTAGAATTATTCACATGGAATGGACCAGTCACTTATATGGCCGGGTTGGTTTTAACCCACTTAAAAAAAAAGGATTAGTTAGGTTGTTTGTCGCCTAACAAAATAAGTTGGGATGTTTGTCGGCCCAATAAAATAAGTTAGGTTGGGCGCCTCAAGCTTAATAGGCCTAGCCCATTTAGTTGGGTCAAGTTCAAACCCAGACATAAGAGCGTGTTTGGCAAGCCTTATTGTTCTTTAAGATATAATGCCTTATTTGGCTCCATAAAATATATTTGTTAAATACACTACAAGCCTTTTCTTTTAGTTTTAATTTATTTTTATTTTGGGGTTTAGCCAAATAGGCCCTTAAAACTTTCAAATAAATATGAAAAAAAAAATTAGGATCATGTGAAAAATATTTTTATATCCTTCACATGTTTTTCAATAATTTTACCTAATATTGAGTTATATAGTTATACTATAAGATGTAAACTTGGTATTAAAAATTCTAGATTTTTCTTTGAGATTTTGGAAAAAAATCAAAAATTAAAAAAATCCCTTATTTCAGAAAATACACAAATATGTTTTTTTTAATCAAGAACTTCATTTAATATTGAGTTGTAGACTTACATTGCAAGATACGGATAAAAAAATGCTTGATTTTTCTCTGGAATTTTAAAAAATCCAAAAAAATAACAAAAATCTATCATTTAAAAAATAAAAAATAAGTTTTTTTTCTTATATACAGTAAAATCCAAAAGGTTTTTCATGTATATTTTATAAAAGATAAAATTATATTTTTATTATATTAAAAAAATACAAAATAAATATTTTCATAAATTTATGATTATTTATTAACATTTAGCAAAAAAAGAGAAGTTATTATTTATATGTTTCTTTTTTTGCTATCATGTAAACACGTGTTGTTTTCTTGTGTGTGTGTATATATATATGTTTTTCAAATATGGGTAATGAATGCTTATTTACATATTAAAATAACTAATTACTTTATTAAATAATGACTTTTATAGAAATTATGGATGTGATACAATAACTTGATAAACTAACAAACATAAAAGATACATCAATAAAGTTTTCAAATTTTATGATTTTAGGTAATAATTTTTATTTTAATCTATATATACTTGTTATATTTTTTGAATGATTTATATAATATATTGCAACATGTTTTTAATATTTTATGTTTTCATAGCAATAACTTAACCTTTTTCTATGCGTTGAGATAAGTTTTTAATATGTCTTTATAGTCAATTTTTTTCCTATAAAATAATTGACTTTTTATTTTATTTTTTTGTTAATTTTTTCATCTAAATAAACTAAATCATTTATGTACATGATTTACTATTATATCAAAAATGGCTCTGGATTTTATAAACATGTTAGTCATATGCAAAACATGTGATAAATAAAATAGTTTTTTCAAAAGAATCATGTAAGAATATAATTCCATCATTTTGTAACAAACTACATCATTTATCTTTTTTTTTAATCCATAAAAATACTTAAAATTATGTTGATTCAAAAAAGAAAAAGGACACATACTAAACAGTATTAATTTTCCTTGAACACATACTAGTTTATTTTACATAAAAAGATAGCATGTTATCTTTTTTATATGTTATTGTTATTAACAAATACGATCTTTTCTTAAGGAGAAAATCATGGATAACTAATTAATCACTTTACAATATACAAAAAGAAAATTATGGTAACATTTTGCTACCTCAGTTTTCATATATTATAGCAAACATCCTCTTTTGATGGGGTTGATATTTGCATCATTAAAATTCTAAAAATACTAATTTATCCTTTTATTAAAGAAATATTAATAGCATTATTTGTCATCATCTCCTACTCTCTTTTTTTTCCTTTTACACACACTAAACTTAGCCAAAACCCAAAAAAAAAAAAACTATTTACTAAAGTTTTAATTATGTTTTAGTGATGTTGTCAATAGTGTAATTAAGGCTAATTACAGTGATTACTGATGATTAATTTATTGATTTGCTTGTTTTGTTGTAGTTAAGATCTCATTTCTAAAGAAAATGATCATGGGTCAAGTTGAATTTTGTTTGGATTTGCACTTTTTGGTATGAGAGTTTCGATTGGTGATGAAATTAAAGAGTTTGAACATTTCTTCTAATCATTGTATGACATGGATCAAAACAATACAAGAAAAACAATAATTTAAGCATTATTCAATAGTTATAATAGTTATAATGAAAGTTATGGATTTTTTTATCAAGTCAATCACCTTGTATAATGTAGGTTTTTTTCTTGAGCTTAATTGTATCCCATCAATCCATATACATCCTTACAAGGCTATTCACATAGCTTAGTTATAACATATCTACAACTAAATGATCACAACTTCTAACATCATTTTGGTTGGAATATGTCAGGTTTCACCTTAACAACTTATTATCCCCTTTTTTTTATTGTTTAGTTAAGGTTATTTTTACTTTATTTTGTATGGACTTTGTATATTAAGCTAATGAAGCTTGGGTTTGTTGATTTGAATTTTGATTTCATAGATTTTAGTTGAGAATTTATGAAATTTTTGGTGATATGTTAATTTTTTATATCACACATCATACAAATAAACATAACATGATTTCTGAATCAATTATGGGTATAAATCACTATTAGGATAAAATATTTTTTGGAAATGCATTTTGTGTGATGATACTTTATTTTTTTTTAAGGTTACTAGATAGGTGGCTCAAGATCTATGATGGGTCGGATTAATTTTTATGTAACTTAAAAATCAATGCTTGGGCATTTTAAAGATGTTTTATAAAAGAAAGAAAAACCCATGTTTATTCAATAATACGATAGAAAAGGCAATGACAGTAAATGAATTGCATCTTAAAAGAAAAGATGATAACAATAACTAGAAGAAAAGGAATGCTTGTCATAAGGAAAAAAATCACAAAGTTGAATTCTAAGATAATTCAATGTTAAAGAAAAAAATAAAAAATAACAAAGTAAAGCATCTCGATTCAATCCAAGTTAGTATGCAAACTCACAACTTAGGTCGTGAGGTCAAGCCAACATCATGGAAAGCAAATTGAAAAAAAT